>NW_026575040.1:27455000-27644284 GCF_905146905.1 Nyctereutes procyonoides | reverse complement strand
TTAATGTAATCCACACTAATTAACAGAAAAAAAGAAATATATATGACCATCTCAATGGGTATAGAAATATGTATGATAAAATTCAATCTCTATTCATAATAAAAGACCTGAAAATTGGGGCAGCCTGGGTGGTTCAGCTGTTAGCGCTGCCTGCAGCCAGGGTGTGATCCTGGAAACTCGGGATCGAGTCCCATGTCGGGCTTCCTGCATGGAGACTGCTTCTCCCTCTGCCTGTGTCTCTGCCTCTGTGTGTGTGTGTGTGTGTGTGTGTGTGTGTGTCTCATGAATAAATAAATAAAATATTAAAAAAAGACCTGAAAACTAAAATAGAAAGGATGTGTAACAATACTCATGGAGAATACCAATTTTAATGGTACATCATTTAAACTTTTCTTCTAAAATCAGGGAAACAAGGATATCATTATCACTATTTCTACTCTACATTATACAATAGATTAAAGCAAGGTATCAGAATTGGAAAGGAAGGAAAAAACTATCACTATTCACCTACAGAATGATTATGTATGCAGAAAACCCAAAAGAAACTATAATAGAATTATTAAAATTGATAAATAACCTTAATAAAGTTGCTGGATAAGAGGAAATATAAAACAGAATTCAATCACATTTTCCTCCACCGTAAGGTAGTGTAAATCAAGAATTTTAAACAGATTACTTTTACAGTAGTGTCAAAAGTATCAAATATTAATACCTCCACTTTAGAAAACTACTTGGCAACATTTGCCAAATGTAAATATATACATATTCTAGGATGCATACTCAGCAATGCCACTTCCATGGTATATAACCAATAAAAATTTATACATATATTTATAATAGCACTATTCATAATAGCCCCAAACTGGAAATCTCCCAAATGCACATCAATAGTAGAATGGATAAAATAATTGATGTGTTTAGAAAATGCAATCTATTTGGCAATGAGAATTAATGAGTAAAATATATGTAATATTTTGAGTGAATTTCATAACTCTAATGATGGTAAAAATAAATCAACCAAAAATAATATTCACTGGATGATTCTAATTATTTAATGTTCAAAAATAGATTAAAAGAGGACAAAACAGAGACTTCTACAGTTTTGGTTATGTCTGGTTCTTGATTTCGTGCTAGGTACAAGAGTAGCTTTACCTTGTAAAAACGTTATTAAACCGTTCACTGATAACTTATGTGCTTATTCTGATGTTCTATTAGAATATAATAATTGTAATAGTAAATATATAGAATTTATTTCAGAAACTGTAAAACATGGATTGAAAAAGTCAGTGTCATAAAGATACCAGTCCTCTAAAATATAGAGTTTGAATACAATCTCAGTTTTTTTTAGAAGTTGACAAGTGATTCTAAAATTTATGAGGAAGTGCAAGGAATCAGAATTGGAAAGGACAACAATCAAAAAAGATAATCTTTAAGAATGTGGTATAAGGACTTTCTCCACTGGATGTCAAGATTCACAATGCTATAGTAATTAAAGTAATTAAATAAGTAAGGTATTTGTTTCTGGATGGATAAACAACAGAATATAATAGAAAAAAATAAAAAGAATAGAAAATAATAGAAGAATAGAATAGAATAGAATAGATAGAATAGAATAGAAAGAATAGAATAGGAGAGCACAGAAACATAACCATGTTATGACACTGTAGAATTATGGGAAAGTCATGTTCTTATTAAAAAATATTGTTCGAGGGCAGCCCGGGTGGCTCAGCGGTTTGGCACCTGCCTTCAGCCCAGGGCCTGATCCTGGAGACCTGGGATCAGTCCCACATCAGGCTCCCTGCATGGAGCCTACTTCTCCCTCTGCCTGTGTCTCCACCTTTCTCTCCTCTCTCTCTCTCTCTCTCTCTCTCCCCCCTGTGTCTCTCATGAATAAATAAATAAAATCTTTAAAAAATATATTGCTGGAGAAATAAAATATTCACTTGGGAAAAACTAAAATAAAAATGCATTCTAGGTGAATTTTAGAACTAAATATAAAATAAGGGCAGCCCGGGGGCTGAGCGGTTTAGCGCTGCCTTTGGCCCAGGGCGTAATCCTGGAGACCTGGAATCGAGTCCCACGTCAAGCTCCCTGCATGTAACCTGCTTCTCCCTCTACCTGTCCCTCTGTCTCTTTGTCTCTCTGTCTCTCTCTCTGTGTGTCTCTCATGAATAAATAAATAAAATCTTTAAAAAAGTAAAAAAATATAAGACCAATAAAATTATAGAAAATAATATAGAATGTCTACATAATTTCCTAGTGTAGAATCACCTCTTAAACAGTGGCATAAAAATTAATAATACAATATTTTAGAATTGGAATTTATTAAAATACAAAATATTAATGAAATTACAAATATAAATAAAGTTTTATTAATGTAATAGTGCAAAGAAAATATATGCAAGAAGACAAGTGCAGCATATAACGCTAACAGAGGGATCCTATTTGAAATATATAAAGAGGTCTTACAAATCAAAAATAAACTACTAGACAACTAGACAACTCAATGGAAAAGGCAAAATACTTAAATATGCATTTCAGAATTTCTTAATACTTTAAAATCCATATTTTTAAAATCATCAAATACACTGGGTTAAGTCGGTAAACATGTAAGAAGTATACATCATGGAATATTTGATAATGGAAGTTTTCTAAATATGGGCAATTTAGAGTTCATATTTGGCATTATCAGGTGAAACAGTTTGCATTGAAACGTAATTCAACCTAATGATTTTTAATGAGTGATTTTTTTTCTGAATTCCCCTTGGGCATGATTGCTGCAAACTACACAGTAAAGATAGCTTTCCCTTTTTTTGCTAGGCAATGATTTGACTTCTCACACTTCTGTTGGAATGAAAATTAGATTCAAGGACAGCTCTGCACCTGATAACTCTGGCAAGGTATGAAATGCTAAGGTTTGTATGGCTGCAATGAGCATATGCAGCAGGTTTTTAAAATTTTTATTGTTTCTTTTGTGTGACGGCTTCAGGTTGCCTATCCTGGAGTAAAGAAATTCTAGTCTTGTGGCATCAGCTATCGTGTCTGTAATGTCCAGGTTCTCCAAATGCCAGCTATATGAGGGAAATGCCAGCTCCTTGAGGGTTTCTTATAACTTAGATAATTGATTGTATAAGAACAGACAATGTTCATGGCTCTCCTAGTTTATTTTCTGAGCATCTCTATGCCCATCAGCTGGTATCCTTTTGAATTATATTTGAAGGAATGTACAGAAATTATAGAACTTCTATGAGTGAACAGAGAAAAAGTTAATATAAAGTTAGAAGTAGGAAAAAAAGTTAGAAGTAGGGAGGAACCAATGGATAGATGTTTTGTTTACTTACATACAAATATTACTATTTCTATATGATTGTGAAGGGTGGCACTGACCATTTATATCCAAAATACATTAAAATTCAGATCATAAGTTAAATATAATTTTAATTTTTTGATGAAGTCACAAGATCAAAGTAAGGCCTATAGCTCCGTGAATGTGGAAAACTAATTATGAATATATGTCCACTTAAGGCTGCCATGAATTCTCAAGGGAAAAATGAAGCCCTGGGGATGCCAAAAATAGAAACTTGAGACACAGACAAAGAATCTCTAGTTCTTGGACTTTTTTAGCCAAAAATCAAGAGGATAAATTAACTTTCCATTGGTATAAGGTCAATATACAAAAATCAGTTTATTTCTATACACTAGCGCACCCTACCAATGAATAACATGGAAATGAAATTAAGAAGAAATCTCACTGAAAATAGTATGGAAAAAAATAAAATATTGTAATATTTTATTGAAATATTAAAATATTGAAATATTTCATTGTAAGACTTGTACACTGAAAGCTACCTAACACTGCTGGAAGAAATTAAAAGGCATAAATATGACCCAGTAATTGCAAAACTGGATCTTACACAAAGAAAAGAAAAATACTAATTTGAAAAGATATATGTTCCCCTATGTTTATTAAAGCATTATTTACAATAGCAAAGATATGGAAGAAATCAACTTCTAGACAATCAACTGTCCATCCATAGATGAGTAGATAAAGAAGATATGGTATGTGTATAGAATGGAGTATTACTCAGCCATAAAAGAAGAATGAGATCTTGCCATTTGCATGGATGGACCTGGAGGGCATTATGCTGAATGAAATAAGAAAGAGAATGATAAATGCCATATGATTTTACTTATTTGTGGAATCTAAAAAAAAAAAAACAAGTGAACAAAGAAACAAACAAATGATAAAAAACAAAACAAAATCAGGCTCTTAAATACAGAGAACAAACTGGTACTTGCCAAAGGGGAGGTGGGTGGGAGGAGGGGTGAAATAGATAAAGAAGATTAAGAGATACAACTTCCAATTATAAAATAGACAAGTCACAGAGATAAAAAGTACAGCACAAGGGAATATAGCCAATAATATCATAATAACAGTATATAGTGACAAATGGTCACTATATTTATTGTGGTGGGCATTCAGTAATGCATAGAATTGTTGATCAATATGTTGTCCACCTAAAGCTAATAATATATTGATTTTAATTATACTTCAATAAAAATTTATAAAAATAAAATAAAGACATAAATAAATGTAAAAATATCCTGTGTTCTTAAGTTAAAAAAGATCTTTCATAAGACCCAGCAATTCCACTCCTAGTTATAACCTAAGATAACTGAAAATACATATGCTCATACAATATTTATAGAAGCATTATTCGTAAGAGCCAAAATATAGAAACAGTCCAAATATCCATCAACTGGTGAATGCCTAAACAAAATGTGCTGTACACATGCACACAATGAAATTTTACTCATTCTTTAAAAAACAACAAAGTTCTGATACACGCCATAGGATGGATAAACCATGAAAACATTATGTTAAGTTAAGGAAGCCATATACAAAAGGCTACATAGTATATTATTTCATTTGTATGAAATATTCAGAATTGGTAAATCCATAGAGACAGGAAGTACATTAGTGGTTGCCAGGAACTGGGGAGAAGGGAGATGGGTAGTGGCTGATAATGGGTATGAGATTTCTTTTTAAAGTGATAAAAACATTCTGGAATTAGATAGTGGTGATGGTTGCACAACCTTGTGAATACACTAAAAACCACCGAATGTTAAGAATTAAAGTATTTAAGGAGTGCACTTGTTGTAATGAGCACCAACTATTATATGGAAGTGGTGAAGCACTATCTGGCACACCTGACACTCCTATTACACTGTATGGAACTAACTAGAATTTGAATAAAATCTTTAAAAAAATTAGGGATGCATTATATATAGGATAGAGTTTAGAGGTATTTCTAAATCTAGAAAACAAATAATCTCTTTATTCTCATACCTTGAATAAATTTTGACAGGTTAGCCTTCTACTCTGTATAATTCTTGGAGAAGAAACCAGAGATACGGAATATCCAAAGGTTAAAAAAATCCATTGTTAAAGAGCACGGGAAAAGATACATTGTGTTCCTTTCATTTCTCTTTAGTAAGATAAGAAATTGATGTCTCAGATATTGAACCTTTGCATCCAGACTGAGTGCTTATATATAGGAGAGTGGAGAGGGACATGGAGAGTTTGATACAAAGAATAAGGTTTCTATGGTTATAGACCAAATGTTTGTGCCTCCTCAAATACATATGTTGAAACCCTAATCCCCAATGTGGTCATACTTGGAGATGGGACCTTTGTGCGGTTGTTAGGTTCAGATGAGGTCATAAACACAATTCCACTCTGTGAAGAGGAGGGGGATGTGTCCTTATAAGAAGAGTTAGAGAGACCACAACTTTCTCTCTGTGGGGACACTGCAAGAAGGTGGTTGTCTGCAAGCCAGAAAGAGGGCCCTTGTCCAGGAACTGAATATACCAGTACCTCGATTGTGGACTTCCCATCCTCTAGAATTGTGAGAAATAAAAATCATAGCAACTCGCTTCATGATATTTTGTTTCACCAACCTAAGCTGACTAATACAATAAGGAATGAAATAGGAAAAGGAGAATATGAAAAAAGAAGGCTAGGTAATAAAAAATATATTTGTTTAGTAAAACAGAGCTCAGATCAGAGAGAGATTTAAATTGAAGACTGGTGTAATATCATTTGAGATGTTTGTTTCTTTAATTAAAAATATTTTCATGGATCACAAACAGACTGTAGATGGACTGTAGTACCATTGCTCTGTTGATCCAGGTCTCTTTAATTCTCTTTAAAAATGAAACTAAAGTAGAATAGATAGGCTTATTAATTTTTATTCATGTAGGAGTTGTTTTCATTTCGTATATTGTGATATAAGTATGTACACACGATGTATAATGTCCTTTAGAAAAATACAGTGAAGCAGGCAAAGAAAAGGATCTGTTGAATTCTTTCAATTTGAAATGGATGTTTTATTTTTCTTTATTTGTTGGTAATGAACTTGGTCATTCAGAATAAGAGTTCAGGGTGAGTAAGAAGTAAAGATTAGAGATTAATGAGGCAGAAAATAAAAATACAGGGCAGAACAAGAGCCTTGCCAATGGTAAGGGATATGGCCAAGTGTGATAAGATGGAGAATTCTCTCTGTACCTTTGAAAATAAACTCTCTTCCATAATGAGCCATCCAAATCAGCCTTCTATCAGTCATTTAGACCCAGTGTCATTTTGCTATTCCTGGGACTTGTTCAGATACATATCATTGCACAGGCTAGCAAAGAACAGCAATAACCCTGAGTAACTCAATAAACAAACTGGAACAATAGATCAACTAGACTTTTGCAAACAGTAAGATTCTAAATAGAGATGAATGCAGGCTTATATGCGACCTGACTAGTTTCTCTAAATATACACCACCTTACCCTCATGCTAGTTCTACTCTTTCCTGGTCTTCATGGGGAGCATGTCTTTTCAACTTCATTTCAAAGTGATTCTTCCTACACAAACTTTCCACAAACTTAGAAATTTGTCCTACATTTGTCTTCTAAACTCAGCATCAATAGCCATGTGAACTCGGGCTAAATGATTTATTCTCCTAAGGCTTATTTGCTTATCTGTAAAATGTGCCTAATGTTTGCCCCAGAAACATAGACTTGTGGAGGTTAAATAATGTCTGTGAAGTGCTTTGCACAGTACCTGAAAGAGTAATTGCCCAATTAATGGTATTACACAGCTAGTATTTGTTCAGTTCTGAGGTTCCATACCAGATATTATATTTCCTTTTCTCTTCTCCATATGCATTAAACCAAGCTAACTTCCTCATGTTGTTCTCACCAGATACTTTTATAAGTAATTTTAGTCTTTTTCTTCTTCCATAACAGCAGTGTCTCGAGCTCTTTCAACTCACTTTCTGTATTTCACAATCACTCCCCCTAAATTGCCCCCACTTTCTAATTCCCTTAAGTCAAAGTCTAGTTCTCAAGCTTTGTGTGTAAGAAGGATTCAAGAATTGGGGCAGAGGACACCTGGGTGGCTCAATGGTTGAGTGTCTGCCTTTGGCTCAGGGTGCGATCCAGGGTCCTGGAACTGAGTCCACATCAGACTCCTCACAGGGAGCCTGCTTCTCCCTCTGCCTATGTCTCTGACTCTCTCTGTTTCTCATGAATAAATAAATAAAAATCTTTAAAAAATAATAAAGTAGCCAGAGAGAAAAATATCATTATTTACAGAACAACTATACTCAGAGTGGTACATGAACCACCCACGTTAAATTTGTTTGAGATTATTTTCAGACAAAATGAATTAGGAATCTGCATCTTTAAAAAGGCAATGATTAAACATTGAAGTTTGAGAAATTCCCTAGGAAAGCAGGACTACATAAATAGTACCAGTATTTATGCTTGACACAGAATCTATTTTTGAACACATTATAAGACACTCATTTGTGGTTTACAGATTTCTTTGATCTATTACCAGAATTTCAGGAAAAGACAATTTCTGGGGAGTAATGGTGTGGCATGGATGATTGTGAGAGCAGATAACTACTGACGTCAGTGCAGAGGAATGGGCCTTTACAGTTCTAGTATGGAAACCCTCTCAAATGAATTTAATGTGGGTGGTTCATGTACCACTTTGAGAAATGCTGCCTACAAAATGGAGAGTCAGAGTTTACACCTTAAGACAGAAAGCAAAAGTCCTAAGATGCATTTCTATGTGACAAACAGGACATAGTATGGAATCAATGTACATATTTATAAAACAAAACTACTTTTGCTTGTGCCTTAAACAATTTCACTGTATCATGACCAGTTAATTTTCATGTAAGCAAGGTAAAATAAAGCATTCCTTTACTTAACTCACGGAATGCATTCTTGCAGCATCCAGAATGAAAGTGCTGCAAGTAGAAGTCAATTCCCTGTGAGAAATGATATAAAAATCTAAGGATTGCACACCCTCTATTTTATGAATTACAATCCAATGGTAGCTTTGCTCTTATTATCCTTAGGAAATGGTTTGCCTTTGCCAAGATTTTCAGAGAAAACTCTGAGAGATCGATTCTCAAGACATCAGAAGAAAATATCATTAACCACTCAGAAACTTCAGGCAATAGGCAAAGTCCACTAAATGGGAAAAGTTTTCCCTAGGAAGAACCTCATTATAGTGTTTCATGTGGATGCTTCAAGGAAGAAACTGCTAGGTGACAAAATGATTCTGATATTATGGAAGTTCATTTAAAAAGGATTCGGTCTGTAATGAGATGGGGGTGCATGACCCAAGGAAAGACTAGAAGCAGGAGCTGAAACAGTTGATGGCAGAGAGAAAGAGAAGGAAAAAAGAAAAAGGAAAACTGTGATGATAACCTTACCAATCAGTAATGTCTCCTGAAATTGAGAGAATGAGACTATCAGGAAGAATGAGAAAAAGATAAGACAAAGCATATAAATTTTGCTTTTATTTAATTCCTTGCTCTCTCTCTTACACACACACACACACACACACACACACACACACACCAGAATAGATCATATTTTCATGTAAAGAGTTAGTTATTTGTTCAGTTGCCCAATATCATTTTATAGTTTTTTTTTACTTTGACGCTTCACTAATTGTTTTATTGCTATGTGTGTGTATATTATATACTATATATATATTCCTCCTGCTTTAAAATGCAACAGAGACCATTGAAAGTTGAAAGTATTCAAATATCTTTCTTTTCCCATCTACATATAAAAATATTAATCTTTTCCAATCTAGCTTTTATTTCCAACTGCCTCTAAAATCTCCCCAGAGCTAGCTAGTATTATTTTTCTGGCAATATTGGTATTTTGGTTAGTATTTTTAAAAATTTTTTTGCAAGGTTCTATCCTTACCTCATATTTTTAACCTTAACTTCAGAAAGTTAGCCACCTCCTTCCCTCTAAAAAATTATATTTTTAAAAGTTTTATTTATTTGAGAGGGGTGGGGGAGAGTATAAGCAGGGGAACAGCAGAGTGAGCAGCAGAGGGAGAGAGAAAAGTAGGCTCCTAGCTGAGCAGGGAGCCCTATGTGAGGCTAGATCCCAGGGCCCTGGGATCATGACCTGAGGCGAAGGCAGGCACTTAACCAACTGAGCCACCCAGGCACCCCTAAAAAATTATTTGTAATCTTCACTTGGCCCTTTCCCACTTGAACTCAGTTAGCTTTCTTTATTAGAATGTTTTGGGATGCCTGGGTGGCTCAGCGGTTTAGCACCTGCCTTCAGCCCAGAGTGTGATCCTGGAGATCCAGGATCGAGTCCTATGTCGGGCTCCCTGCATGGAGCCTGCTCCTCCCTCTGCTTGTGTCTCTGCCTCTCTCTCTCTGGGTCTCTCATGAATAAGTAAATAAAATCTTTAAAAAAATGTTTTCCCTTTTCCTTTATTTTGCTTTCCTTCTCTAATAATATCTTCTCATAGTTTTCTATGTTCTTCCTCTTTGTCTTTTCTCTCCTTTCCTCTTTTCTTTCCTCTATTCCTTATTTTTCTTCCTTGTCTTTCACTTCTACTTCTCTTTTTCCTTTTGCTTTGAGGCTCATGAGGAAATTTCTATTCATTCCTTTCTGTACCCACGAAGAGCACAGTTCATTCACAGGATTTCCAAATGTACATTTTCTTCATTGGCACTTCACATTCTCTCTAGGCCTTTCATCCTCAGTTTATATTTTTGAAAGGTAGCTCCATTTTCCTGTCCAATTGAAGTCTAAAATGAGTCAAATAGAACGTGATAATCTGTTTAATACCATGCCAATTTTTCCTCATTCTGACATTGGCATCACCATTCCTTACATTTTTAGTACCTAAAGTTTCAGTCATCTTTTAATTTGTTCTCTTACTTCAATGGCCTACTTATTAGTAGGTAGATTGAGTCTCTCTTTTGAGCATCATTGTTATCTCCCTTACTTTTCTGTTTTTGTGTTCACGACTAACTCTCATATCTGAACCATTATATGGCATTTCCTGTATTTCTTTGCCTTTAAGAGTGAAGAATCCAGAAACCAAATGTTATGAGAACACAGGAGTCTGAAGGATATTATTCAAAGAAGAGGGAATTAAGGGAAATGATATTACTGCTCATCTCTCTTCTAACACTGGCATTCCATGGCATCTACTTTTCTTTATTAGGTACATGCTTTTGCCTTATTTATATTTTTCTTTACTCTTACTTAGTTTTCTAGACCTTCCAGGAAGCAAAAAAGAACACAGTATTGTGAGATGTCTCCAAACATCACCAAAAAACAAAACAAAATAAAACAAACAAAACAAACAAAAAACCTGTTGGTAAGACAAAGCTGGGTTTATTGCTTACCTAGGCAGGGAGAGCAGTGCCTTGACAGTCTTAGTAGTATCTTGGAGGGAAAGGAAAAAAAAATTAAGGAAATTTAATAAGATCTTGAAGTCTAGCTTAAAATGGATTTCCAATCTAAGAACTTGTTTTAGATTGAGTAGCAATCATAAAATAATCAAGTAGCATTTGTCGATATAACAAGTCAACAGTTTTGAGTCAAGAAGTTCTAAGGGTGGGGGGGCAAGATGGCAGAAGAGTAGGGTCCCCAAGTCACCTGTCCCCACCAAATTACCTAGATAACTTTCAAATCATCCTGAAAACCTACGAATTCAGTCTGAGTTTTAAAGAGAGACCAGCTGGAATGCTACAGTGAGAAGAGTTTGTGCTTCTATCAAGGTGGGAAGACAGAAAATAAATAAATAAATAAATAAATAAAAATAAATAAATAATACATACATACATACATACATACATAAATAAACAAACAAACAAATAAATAACCATCCAAGTGGGAGGGGCCCCGGGAGGAGCCGGGCTAAGACCCCTGGGGAGAGCCCCCAGGACAGGAAAGCCCCCACCAGGAGAAGCAGGAGCTGCACCAACCTTCCCGGACGGAAAGGCCTCGCAGGGAGTTGGAGCAGGACCCCAGGAGGGCGGGGATGCCCTCGGGCTCCCAGGGGCACTAACAGAGGAGGTACCCGGGGGCGTGGAGGAAAGCGCACCACACCCCGCGGGCCGAGCTCCCTAAAGGGCTGCAGCGCGGCCGGCTGGCCCCGGGAGCAGCTCAGGCGGCTCGGGCGGAGGCTCCCCGCGGAGGGGGCTGCGCGGCCCAGGAGCACGATTCCAGCGGCGCGGCCCGGGAGCCCAGGGAGCGAGGGACACAGCCCAGGATCCTGCGCTCCCCCCGGGACAGGTGGAGGCCGGGAGGACACAGGACAGCAAGGAAGGACGCTCTTGCCGCTGGGAGCCCCGAGCTGTGCAGATCAGCGCCCCCGCCCCTGGAGCATCCGGGCCCCTGCAGACTGGGAGCTGCGGTAGTTACTGCGGGAGCTGACTCCAGGGCTGAGGACCTGGCCACGGCCACTGTTGTTGTTCCTCTTGGGGCCTCACAGGATAAACAGCCCCCACTGAGCCTCACAGTAGTCTCACAGGATAAACAGGATAAACAACTCCCACTGAGCCGTGCACCAGGCAGGGGCCTGAGCGGCTCCCCAAGGTGCTGACACCTGAAAATGAACACAGCAGGCCCCTCCATCAGAAGACCCCCTAGGGGGACACGGGAAGAGCAAGTTATTGACCAAGCAGCACTGGAAAGTTCCAGGGGAAGTCGAGGGATTTACAGAATATAGAATCAGAGGATACTCCCCCTTGTTTTTGTTTTGTTTGCTTCCCACACCCTTTTTTTTCTTTTCTTCTTCTTTTTTTTTTTTTTTCTTTTTTCTCTTCTCTCTTTTTCTCCTTTTTCCAGTACAACTTGTTTTGGACCACTCTGCACTGAGCAAAATGACTAGAAGGAAAAACTCACCTCAAAAGAAAAAATCAAACAGTCCTCTCTCCCACAGAGTTACAAAATTTGGATTACAATTCAATGTCATAAAGCCAATTCAGAAGCACAATTATAAACCTACTGGTAGCTCTAGAAAAAAGCATGAAGGATTCAAGAGACTTCATGACTGCAGAATTTAGATCTAATTAGGCAGAAATTAAAAATCAATTGAATGAGATGCTATCCAAACTAGAGGTCCTAATGATGAGGGTTAACGAGAAGAACAAGTGAGTGACATAGAAAACAAGTTGATGGCAAGGAGGTAAACTGAGGAAAAAAGAAAAACAATGAAAAGATCATGAGGATAGGTTAAGGGAAATAAATGACAGACTCAGAAGGAAAAAATCTATGTTTAATTGAGGTTCCTGAGGGCACCGAAAGGGACAGAGATCCAGAATATGTATTTGAACAAATCATAGCTGAGAACTTTCTAACTAGGAAAGGGAAACAGGCATTCAGATCCAGGAGATAGATTCCCCCCCCCCTAAAATCAATGAAAACCGTTCAACACCTCGACATTTAATAGCGAAACTTGCAAATTCCAAAGATAAAGAGAAGATCCTTAAAGCAGCAAGAGACAAGCAATCTCTAACTTTTATGGGGAGAAATATTAGATTAACAGCAGACCTCTCCACAGAGACCTGGCAGGCCAGAAAGCGCTGGCAGGATATATTCAGGGTCCTACATGAGAAGAACATGCAACCAAGAATACTTTATCCAGCAAGGCTCTCATTCAGAATAGGAGAGATAAAGAGCTTCCAAGATAGGCAGAAACTGAAAGAATATGTGACCACTGAGCCAGCTCTGCAAGAAATACTAAGGGGGACTCTGTAATAGAAAGAGTAAGTCCAAGGGAACAATCCACAAAAACAGGGACTGAATAGGTATCATGATGACACTAAATTCATAACTTTCAATAGTAACTCTGAACATGAATGGGCTTAATGACCCCATCTAAAGGCGCAGGGTTTCAGACTGGATAAACAAGCAAGACCCATCTATTTTCTGTCTACAAGAGACTCATTTTAGACATGATACCTACAGCCTGAAAATGAAAGGTTGGAGAACCATTTACCATTCAAATGGACCTCAAAAGAAAGCAGGGGTAGCAATCCTCATACCAGATAAATTAAAGTTTATCCCAAAGACTGTAGTAAGAGATGAAGAGGGACACTATATCATACTTAAAGGATCTATCCAACAAGAGGACCTAACAATCATCAATATTTATGCCCCGAATGTGGGGGCTGCCAAGTGTATCAATCAATTAATAACCAAAGTTAAGACATACTTAGATAATAATACACTTATACTTGGTGACTTGAATGTAGTGCTTTCTACAATCGACAGATATTCTAAGCACAACATCTCCAAAGAAACAAGAGCTTTAAATGATACACTGGACCAGATGGATTTCACAGATATTTGCAGAACGTTACCGCCAGACACAACTGAATACACATTCTTCTCAAGTGCACATGGAACTTTCTCCAGAATCGAACACATACTGGGTCATAAATCAGGTCTTAACTGATACCAAAAGATTGGGATTTTCCCCTGCATATTTTCAGACATAATGCTTTGAAATTAGAACTAAATCACAAGAAGAAGTTTGGAAGGATTTCAAACACGTAGAGGTTAAGGACCATCCTGCTAAAAGATGAAAGGGTCAACCAGGAATATGAGAAGAATTAAAAAGATTCATGGAAACTAATGAGAATGAAGACACAACTGTTTAAAATCTTTGGGATACAGCAAAAGCAGTCCTAAGGGGAAATACATGGCAATACAAGCATCCATTCAAAAACAGGAAAGTACTCAAATACAAAAGCTAACATTGCACCCAAAGGAGCTGGAGAAAAAACAGCAAATAGATCCTACAACCAGTAGAAGAAGAGAGTTAATAAGCATTCAAGCAGAACTCAATGAAATAGAGACCAGAAAAACTGTGGAACAGATTAACAAAACCAGGAGTTGGTTCTTTGAAAGAATTAATAAGATAGATAAACCATTAGCCAGCCATATTAAAAAGAAGAGAGAAAGGACTCAAATTAACAAAATCATGAATGAGAAAGGAGAGATCACCACCAACCACCAAGGAAATACAAACGATTTTAAAAACATATCATGAGCAGCTATCTGCCAATAAATTAAGCAATCTAGAAGAAATGGGTGCGTTTCTGGAAAACCACAAACTACCCAAACTGGAAGAAATAGAAAACCTTGACAGGCCAATAACCAGGGAGGAAATTGAAGCAGTCATCAAAAACTTCCTAAGACACAAAAGTCCAGGGCCAGATGGCTTCCCAGGGGAATTCTATCAAGCGTTTAAAGTAGAAACCATACCTATTCTACTAAAGCTGTTTGGAAAGATAGAAAGAGATGGAGTACTTCCAAACTCATTCTATGAGGCCAGCATCACCTTAATTCCAAAACCAAACAAAGACCCCACCAAAAAGGAGATTTATAGACCAATATCCCTGATGAACATGGATGCAAAATTCTCAACAAGATACTAGCCAATAGGATCCAGTACATTAAGAAGATTATTCACCATGACCAAGTGGGATTTATCCCCAGGATGCAAGGCTGGTTCAACACTCGTAAAGCAATCAATGTGATCCTTTATATTAGCAAGAGAAAAAAAAAAAAAGAACCATATGATCCTCTCAATAGATGCAGAGAAAGCATTTGAGAAAGTACAGTATCCATTCCTGATCAAAACTCTTCAGAGAGTAGGGATAGAGGGAACATTCCTCAGCATCTTAAAAGCCATCTACGAAAAGCCCACAGCAAATATCATTCTCAATGGGGAAATACTGGGAGCCTTTCCCCTAAGATCAGGAACAAGACAGGGATGTCCACTCTCACCACTGCTATTCAACACAGTACTAGAAGTCCTAGCCTCAGCAATCAAACAACAAAAAGAAATAAAAGGCATTCCAACTGGCAAAGAATAAGTCAAACTCTCCCTGTTCTCAGATGACATGATACTGTACCTAGAAAACCCAAAAGACTCCACCCCAATATTGCTAGAACTTATACAGCAATTAGGCAGTGTGGCAGGATACAAAATCAATGCCCAGAAGTCAGTGGCATTTCTATACACTAACAATGAGACTGAAGAAAGTGTAATTAAGGAGTCAATCCTATTTACAATTGCACCCAAAAGCATAAGGTACCTAGGAATAAACCTAACCAAAGAGGTAAAGGGTCTATACCCTAAAAACTACAGAACATTTCTGAAAGAAATTGAGGAAGTCACAAAAAGATGGAAAAATATTCCATGCTCATGGACTGGCAGAATTAATATTGTGAAAATGTCCTAAAATGAGTCTCTTGTAGACAGCAAATAGATGGGTCCTGTTTTTTTATCCAGTCTGAAACTCTGCGCCTTTTGATGGGGTCATTAAGCCCATTCACGTTCAGAGTTACTTGAACTTCTTCTTAAAGGGGAGTTTTAAGAGTCCCCTTAAAATTTCTTGCAGAGCTGGTTTGGAGGTCACATATTCTTTCAGTTCCTGCCTGTCTTGGAAGCTCTTTATCTCTCCTTCCATTTTGAATGAGAGCCTTGCTGGATAAAGTATTCTTGGTTGCATGTTCTTCTCATTTAGGACCCTGAATATATCCTGCCAGCCCTTTCTGGCCTGCCAGGTCTCTGTGGAGAGGTCTGCTGTTACCCTAATATTCCTCCCCATGAAAGTCAGGGACTTCTTGTCTCTTGCTGCTTTAAGGATCTTCTCTTTATCTTTGGAATTTGCAAGCTTCACTATTAGATGTCGAGGTGTTGAACGGTTTTTATTGATTTTAGGGGGGGATCTCTCTATTTCCTGGATCTGAATGCCTGTTTCCCTTCCCAGATTGGGAAAGTTTTCAGCTAGGATTTGTTCAAATACATATTCTGGCCCTCTGTCCCTTTCGGCGCCCTCGGGAACCCCAATTAAACGTAGGTTTTTCTTCCTTAGAGTGTCGTTCATTTCCCTTAATCTGTCTTCATGGTTCTTTAATTGTTTATCTCTTTTTTCCTCAGTTTCCCTCTTTGCCATTAACTTGTCTTCTATGTCACTCACTCGTTCTTCCACCTCGTTAACCCTCGTCGTTAGGACTTCTAGTTTGGATTGCATCTCATTCAATTGATTTTTAATTTCTGCCTGATTGGATCTAAATTCTGCAGTCATGAAGTCTCGTGAGGCCTTAATGCTTTTTTCTAGAGCCACCAGTAGCTGTATAATGGTGCTTCTGAATTGGCTTTCTGACATTGAAGTGTAATCCAGATTTTGTAACTCTGTGGGAGAGAGGGCTGTTTCTGATTCTTTCTTTTGAGGTGAGGTTTTCCTTCTAGTCATTTTGCTCAGTGGCCGAGGGAAATATTAAAAAAGAAAACCATATCTGGGGGCATCACAATGCCAGATTTCAGGTTGTACTACAAAGCTGTGGTCATCAAGACAGTGTGGTACTGGCACAAAAACAGACACATAGATCAATGGAACAGAACAGAGAATCCAGAAGTGGACCCTCAACTCTATCATCAACTAATATTCAAAATCCTAGAGGAGAACACAGGCAACACTCTTTTTGAACTTGGCCACAGCAACTTCTTGCAAGATATATCCATGAAGGCAAGAGAAACAAAAGCAAAAATGAACTATTGGGACTTCATCAAGATAAGAAGCTTTTGCACAGCAGAAGATACAGTCCACAAAACTAAAAGACAACCTACAGAATGGGAGAAGATATTTGCAAATGACCTATCAGATAAAGGGCTAGTATCCAAGATCTGTAAAGAATTTATTAAACTCAACAGCAAAGAAACAAACAATCCAATCATGAAATGGGCAAAAGACATGAACAGAAATCTCATAGAGGACGACACAGACATGGCCAACAAGCACATTAGAAAATGCTCTGCATCACTTGCCATCAGGGAAATACAGATCAAAACCACGTGAGATTCCATCTCACACCAGTGAGAATGGTGAAAATTAACAATACAGGAAACAACAAATTTTGGAGAGGATGTGGAGAAAGGGGAACCCTCTTGCACTGTTGGTGGGAATGGGAACTGGTGCAGCCACTCTGGAAAACTGTGTGGAGGTTCCTCAAAGAGTTAAAAATAGATCTGCCCTAAATGACTCAGCAATTGCACTGTTGGGGATTTACCCCAAAGATACAGATGCAGTGAAACGCCGGGACACCTGCACCCCGATGTTTCTAGCAGCAATGTCCACAAGAGCCAAACTGTGGAAGGAGCCTCAGTGTCCATCGAAAGATGAATGGATAAATAGGATGTGGTGTATGTATACAATGGAATATTACTCAGCCATTAGAAACGACAAATACCCACCATTTGCTTCAACATGGATGGAACTGGAGGGTATTATGCTGAGTGAAATAAATCAGAGAAGGACAAACATTATATGGTCTCATTCATTTGGGGAATATAAAAAATAGTGAAAGGAAATAAAGGGGAAAGGAGAGAAAATGAGTGGGAAATATCAGAGAGGGAGACAGAACATGAGAGACTCCTAACTCTGGGAAATGAACAAGGGGTGGTGGAAAGGGAGGTGCGCGGGAGGTGGGGTGACTGGGTGATTGGCACTGAGGGGGGCACTTGATGGGATGAGCACTGGGTGTTATGCTATATGTTGGCAAATTGAACTCTAATTTAAGAAAAAAAAGTAAGCAACTCTAAAAAAAAAGAAGTTTTAATGGTTGAGGTATAACTTGTCATTTGATCTTTCTATTAAACAATTGGTGGGTCTTTCGAAAAGTATTGGGAGAACAAAAAGTCATTTGCACCTTTTATCTTCCCAGACAAAGGTTTCCTGAGATAGTAAAGTTATATTCAACTTTTTTCATAAAGAGTCCCCATCTCTTCAAAAAGAAGATTTTAAACCACATATAAAGTTTTAAGATATATATTACAACCGCAAAAATAAAATTTTATTTGGAAAATGGGCCTACAATCTTTCACCTCTTGGAAACAGGTGCTTCTGTTTTTCTACTAACCTCAGGAAACTTGTATTTTCAACAGTTTCCCTTTATAGGAGAATCACATCTAAATCAAAACACACAAGCTCAAATGCCTACATGTCAGGATCAAAATATTAATGTGTCAAGGCATGGGTTCCAAACAGGAGTTGGTGAGGACTGTGAGAATGACAGAGCTAAGGAATATTCTCCATTTAAAAACATTCACATCCAAATTAAAACATTTTAAACCATATCCTGCTCAAACACCATCTTCAGGCTAGCTTCTACTTGAAGGCCACCATGTTGCAACTTTTTTTTCAGTCACGAAAATGGTTGCAAGAGTTTCCCAGCTTCCATCCAGCCAATTAGCACGAGATATGCATAGCCCCAAAATATAGACAGAGCCCTCTGACTAACTATCCACGATTAATAATAGGGTTAAGCATCACAAAGTTCTCTAGTGATATGGAGAAACATTATATCAATCCTTGCAGCTCAGAACAAAGTGAAAGGATAAAGAGCTATAGTAACATTCGGAGAAAATTAGCAAAATTAGTTCTTTAGCAAAGCAAATAAATTTTATAAGTGCTTTTATTTTCACATTTTTTTGAAGGAGGAGACACTAGGGGCAGAGGAAGAGGGAGAGAGAGAATCTCAAGCAGGCTTCATGCCCAGCATGGAGCCCGACATGGGACTAAACTCCAAGCCCCTGAGACCATGACCTGAGCTGACATCAAGTCAGATGGTTCAACAGACTGAGTCACCCAGGTGCCCCTATTTTCACACATTTTTTATTTTTCTACATTGATAAGTATTTAAAAGCATTTGAAAGTCTGTGCCTTTTCATAAAATCATCATTCTTTACTGTAGATTTGTAAGAAACAAAGTGATTGGGGATAACAATGTTGGCAAGCCTTGTCAATGGACTGATGAAGTCAGCTATTACACTCCAGCATGATTCCCAGCGTAAGCACTTAAATGATGTTTTGGTTCTTGGTGTCAATGAGTTTTCAGATCTGTTTTGGTGTAGGCAGCTTCAGAAATTATATATAACATGTTGATTATATTTTGCAGCAGGAAAGGCTAGAATAATCTGCTTTGTTTGAGATCAGCCTCATTGGCATCATCAAGAAAATCTCTCAGAGCCTTCAAAGGCAAGCTGCCAGTCAAAAATACAAACAACTGAACTATGGCATAAAATTAGTAAACCCAATTAAACTGAGACTATTAGTGGAGGTAATTTATTAATCCTTTGAATGCCTCTTCTCTCTGGTCACTCTGTTTATGTTATGGGATCATCTAGAAAATCATATAGGCCATATTTCTATTAAGAGCCTTAATCAGTGGACTCTAGTTTAAAGCATTTACTATCCCATTTAAGATAACCCATTTCAGGACAGCTGAAAAAAAAAAAAGCAATGCTGCAAGTCCAACTGAGCAATCTACATCTTTTAGATAGCACTGTCTTAACATTTGCTAGTGGCCTCTTGAAATATGGAAAAAGAAAATATGCATATCCTCAGCAGAAGCAATGACGTCCATGCGACTGACTCATCATTATCCATTTCCAATAGAAAAGCTAACTCTATCTCTGAAATCTAATCATGCAACATGGACCTCGCAATATGCCAGCTTTAGAGTGTTGGGGGCCATGGAAAGATGGGTAAGAGGGTTGGTAGCTGTCATTCTAAGCCCGGGAAAGTCTATTAGAGATGCATGCATTCTCTAATCTGACCGCTTTCAAAAGGCTGCATGATGTCTTCTGACTAATGTGCAAAGGCTGCTTCGTGATGTGCCCTGAAACTGACCTGTCATATGAGGTTACTTTACCATCTTCAAACTGTTGCTCTCCTCACAGTGCTGGCAGTGAAATCCATTATATGAAGTCACCTCAATTTTCTCAATGTATTAGAGTTTACTCTATTGACTACGTTCCTCACTTACTTATTTTGGTAATATAAAGTATTCATAAGTTTCAGATATCTTAGAGCCAGATGGAAGCATTTTATTCTTCAAATTAAATTTTAGTGAATGAGAAGTGAACCAGAGGGCTTTGTTATTCTCCCTCTATGGTAAGGCCAGAACAAAAACACATACATAATTGACAGGAAACTGAAAAAGATAAATAATATAACTATCTGTTATTTTTATTTATTTACACACTCAGATCCTGCCAGGTATTTCTTTTAGACAATAAGCCTGAAACGTATCTATTTTAGATCCAAACTAGAATGATATAATGCAATTTTGGGAAGAAAAGTTAGAGAGCATCTAATTAACTGATCAGTTCATAGATTACACATTAGTGGAAGAATCAGATGCTATAATTCAGGGAAAGCTCAAGTGACCTTGCCCCAGAATCTCCTGCTTGGTCATTTTACTCTACCATGCTCTCCCAAACACCACTGTCCTGAAGGTCAAGGTTCTTTGTCCTCCCAATATCTGTCCTAGTGTCTGGCCCAGAGCAGTCTTTCTGAAAACGACATGAAAGGAGGAGCCAAAGACAAAAAGCTCCTAACTGTATCAAGTATGTTGACATTATAATTATGAAAGTGAATTATTGACTTAATCGGGAGTTTGACATAAGACATCAAATTCCTTTTAGAACAGAAAATGCATAGGAAAATACCAACTCAATTCATATATCTCAAAGTATAATTTGGGAATTACTTGTATTAGATTACTATCAGTGCCCCCATTCCAGGTTTATTAATTCAGAACATTTAGGATTGGGGTTTAGGAATATACATATTTGATATGTTTTCATACATTATTCATATTGGTTCATATTCACATTCAAGTTTGAAAAAGACTTTATTCAGCTGTAAGGCTCCAGTGAGGAATCTCACATAACTTCCACTGAGAAGTTTCTCTTATCTTACTTAAGTAACTAGATGTGTGGGCAGGGGGTGGTAATAGTGAGTGCATGTGTAGATGGGGACATTTCAATCAGCCAGAGGCAAGAATTCCCATGGAGGAGGGGACAGAGAAACAGTGACCATGATTTCTGGCTCCAGGGGTGCCTACTTGCCTGGGACTGAAATTCCAATGAGTCACAGGGAGTTGGGCATAGCAGCAACATTCATTCGTAAAAGTTGCCATCCTCCCTGATATTTTACACAAAGAGGTTTCCCTGATGTTATTAATTAAGACAACCCCCACATCAAGGAGACCATTTTCCCCTTTTTACAGTCATTAACAACTAACTCATTTCTCATTGTTGGCTGGACTTTGACAGAATTCAAATTATCCTATAGTTCCTAACTATGTTAAAGAAATCATTTTAAGTTAAAACATGAGTCACTCTAAAAGTAACTGTATAAAATGTAGAAATATTTCACTATTTAAAAAATTGTATAATATTTAGTTAACCACATGTATCTTTCTAACATATTTATAGGTTTCATTGAGGTATAGCTGACATAACAATAAACTGCACATATATAAGTGTATTATTTGGTAAGTTTTGATGTCAGTATAGGTCCATAAAACATCATCAAAATCAAGATAGTGAACATATCTGTCAACTTGTAATATTTTCTTGTGTCATGCTTTTTGCAATTCTTCTCTTTACTCATTTCAGCTCACTCTATTTCCATACATTTAATCATTCATAAGCTTTCTGTCACTCTGTATTAGTTTGTTTTACCTAAATTTCACATAAATGAACTCACAATCACCTTTTACTGTGTGGCTTCTTTCACTCAGCATAATTATTTTGATATCCATCTACTATATATCAATGGTTCATTACTTTTTATGACTGAATAGTATCCCAGAGTATAGATGTACTGTAGTTGCCTTAAACATTCATTTCTTAATACCTTTGGGTTTTTAGATTTTGGCTATTACAAATAAAGCTGCTATGACATTTGTGTACAAGTCTTTAAGTGGGTATATTATTTCTTTTCTCTTGGACAAATTCCTAGCCTGGATCAAGCAGGAGATGTGTATTTAATATTATAAGAAACTGCCCAGGGATCCCTGGGTGGTGCAGCGGTTTGGAGCCTGCCTTTGGCCCAGGGCGCGATCCTGGAAGTCCCGGGATCGAATCCCACATCGGGCTCCCGGTGCATGGAGCCTGCTTCTCCCTCTGCCTGTGTCTCTGCCTCTCTCTCTCTCTCTCTGGTGTGACTATCATAAATAAATTAAAAAAAAAAAAAAAAAAGAAACTGCCCAATTGTTTTCCCAAAGTGATTGTTCCATTTTACATTCTTATGGCAGTATTTGAGAGTTTTAGTTTTTTCACATCCTCACCAACATTTGAAATGGTCTGCCTTTTAATTTTAGCTATTGTAATAGTTGTATAGTGGTACATCATGGTTTCCAATTGCATTTCCTTGATTATTAATGATATTGTGTATCTTTTCATTTGCTTATTTCCTATCTATGTAGCTTCTTTGGTGAAGTATCTGTTCAAATCTTTTGTCCATTTATTTACTGAATGTCTTATTTTCCTATTAAGGTCTGAGAGCTTGTTATGCATTCAGATAAAATCCTTTATCAGATAAATGTGCTTTGCAAATATTTTCTCCTACACTATAGTTTTCTTTCTTTCTTTCTTTCTTTCTTTCTTTCTTTCTTTCTTCTTTCCTTTCTTTCTTTTTTTCTTTCTTTCTTCTTTTTTTCTTTCTTTCTTCTTTCTTTCTTTCTTTCTTTCTTTCTTTCTTTCTTTCTTTCTTTCTTTCTTTCGAGTTTTATTTATTTATTCATGAGAGACACACAGAAAGAGGCAGAGACAGAGGCAGAGGGAGAAGCAGGCTCCCCATGGGGAGCCTAATGTGGGAACTTGATCATAGAACCCTGGGATCACGACCTGAACCAAAGGCAGATGCTCAACCATTAAGCCACCCAGATGCCCTGTAGTTCTTCCTTCATTATCCTAGAAGTATTTTTTTGAAGATCAAAAATTTTAGTTTTTGATGATATCTTATTTATCAATATTTTTTTGGGGGGTCATGCTTTTGGTACCATATCTCAGAAATCAGTTTAACCAAAGGTCACAAAGATCTTGTCCTCTGTTTTCCTCTGAAGTTTCACACTTTTACATTTATATCTATGAACCTTTTTGAGGATTTCTTTGGTATTGCTTCTGTGGAATATTCTATGAGGTATAGATCAAAGGACAAATGATTTCTTCAAAGTTCTATCTCAACATCCACATTTTCTAGGCAGGTCTCATGGTATTGTTAGGCATCAAGGACACTAACAAAAATTCAAAATCTGTATGTAGTTACAGAGGCTGAATCCAAACTATAAGCCTGGAGTTTATGAAGGTAGGAAACAGGGTAACAACCACATAAGTCCTTTCAAGTTATAATTTCTCCATCTTTTTCTATTTCTACTGAAAAAAAATATTTCTCTAGCCCTGATTCTAATGGAAGAATTTGGAGAAGGTGAAAAAATAAGATTGGAAAGAATCATGCACAGAATGGCTCCCTGATACTACTAATATACATTCTCTATCTTCTACACTTTTGAAACAGAAGAAGCTCCCTGTTCTTATCTCTTCCTTTTTCTCCTCAGACTGCTAACCTACACACTTAGAAACCATAGAGAATAAAGGGGTGTTCGGGGTGGAGGGCAGTAGCCTTCTAGATGTGAAACTAAGGGGAGGTGTGAAATACTTCCTACCACAATTATGAAAGCATAAACCTAGCAACCTATAAATTTTTCCTGAATTCATTTTAAAATATTTAACTTTATACAGGTACTCAGCTGCAGTTTCTACACATAAACATTCAGGCAAAATAGCATTTTCATTAACAAGATTGACTGCTAATGAGAAAATGTCCATACCACATTGTTAAATGAAAAATTCAGGTTGAAAAAAATATGTAGAGTTATGAGGCTGCTTTGTAAAAAACATTTTTCTATGCATATTAAAAGGTTATAAATGTATACAAAAAGTGATCAAAAATATATCTCCTAGTGGTAAGAAAATAATTTTTAATTCAATTCTTTGTGTTTTCCTGTCATTTAAAAATATTTTCTAGCAAGTATTTTCTTTTATAAAATCATTTTATTACTTTATATTATTTTACATGAAGTAGCTATACAGCCTTAGATCATATTGGAACAGTAGTTGCAATTATGTAACCAGGGGTTTGTGAAAACCTGCTAAACAGAGAATTTTCTTTAATAACAAAGGGTATTCTGTGGTATACATATCAGAAAGTAGTGAGACTCTGGGCTAGTAACCATGATACAAAAAACAATGCTAAAAATATATCCATTAAAACATTAAATTCTACAATGGAAATAATCTACTTTTATCACTTGTTACTTGGATTGCTCAGCTCACTTTAGGCCCTTGTTAGAATTCCAAAGGGTTTGTTGCAGGAGGAGAAGCTCTCCCACATCATTATTTAATATCCCTCTGTGTCTTCATGTGTTTGAGTCTGTAAAACAATTCTGTTCTAAGATACTGAAGATGAACTCCTGAGGTTGAACAAAAGGATTCACTTGTCTCACCAGAAATTCAAAGTCGTTAGGAAACAGAAATCCTGCTTCCTCTCAGTAATAGAGTAGCCATGAATCACAGCGTCACGCTGGCTTGATCATAATCTAACACTTCATGCCTCAGACAATAACTTGATTTGTCAAGAGAATATCCCTATGAGGGCTGCCAATAGTATTGATGCCCACTGAAGAGGATATAATTAAGCCCTTGGTGAGCTAATTTCATTTTCTTTTTTAACAATGCGGGGTGCATTCGTGTAAAATATGAAATAGTAGGTGCTAAGAAACCTTGCTGTGTCCAAATCCGGAGCAAGGGTTTAACCTCTCTTTGATCTGATAAAGGATGTTTAGAGACATTCAAAACAGTCTTCCCTGAAATACCCCATACTTAGAGTATGTTTGTTTCTACAAACTAAGCACCATCAGGCTTTCTCCATGTATAACAGTTTCTTCCAAATTAACTACAGAAAAGCTCAATGCTTCATGTTTGTTATCTGCTTCTATTATGGCTTAAGGACAGAGAAATTGATTCTGATTCACTCTACCCCTCACTGTGAGTAGTTTGGAGTAGAGGTATTTGTCGATTAGGGTAATTTCTTAGAAGCTTGTTATTTGCTTAGGAATATCCGTCACCCAACAAGTGGAAGTATAGGAGTGGAATCAGCCATATTTTTAGTTAAAATAAAAATTTTATGTTGAGGCAAGTAAGTAGCAGATTAATAGTAATTTTAGTCATTCCCATATTGGGATAAACTCTGAAGCTGCATGAGGGAGGTGCTTGAACTATAACAAAGAAATAATCTCTACATCCAAAATTTTCTTCACATTTCACCTTCGCTCACTTTCCATAACTATGTATAATTCCTTTTAGAACACAGAGAAGGAGTTCATTATACATATTATACAACTTGGTAGAAATATATTAGTAAGAGGATTATAATAGCTTCCAAGATTATCTTGAATTCTGTCCTACACTGATAACCAATAAGATAAACATACTGATTTAATGATTTGTACCTCTCTAAACCCATCCCTAGTGGGATGCACAGGTTGCACCTCATGCCAGAGCTGTGTCAAGAGCATGATGGAGAATCGTCCCTGCACGGAAGTCTTGACAGTGTGGGCAAACCAGACTGGTTAGTATGTAGGAGGAGGAAAAGGATTATTGAAATGTATTTTAAATTTATTACCTTATGGATCAGAGCTTCTTCAGGTGGTCATTTTGTCCCTGACATATGTCTTTAGGTTCTAGAGGTTCTAAAAATCTAGAATAGTCAGAATTGGTAAGCAGAATTAACCACATATGAATTCGTTCATGAGAAAGGGTGTTAACAGAATGAATATAATGTACAGGTCCTCATTTGTCCTTGCTGATTATTTTATTCTCTTTTTGGTCTGTCTTCTCATATTCTCAAATTTCCAGAGCTTTTAAACCACTAGGTTCTCTCGTTCTAAGAGAAGGAATCCTAAATTCCACTAACATTTACATGCATGTGTTTAGTAGGTTTTGTCATAGGATCATTGGAATTTTCAAAAGGAACAAATAGAGAAAATGCAATCAAAAATCACTTGTGGCGCCTGGAAACCTTTGGAAGCAAAGGATTTTCCCTAAAATTCCTACCTCAGGATACACGAGGACTTCTCCAGTCCTCTCATGCATGAGATCAGGTATGTTCTCCTCATTGGCTCTCCGTGGTGTTTTATTCTAAAAGGTAATTCAAGATTTGGGAGGCTACAAATTTAATAAAGAGAAAAAAGTGAGTTAGCAGTTTTCTCTGTCATTAGTCCAGAGTGTCCAAATAAATGGGGAATTCTCTCAAAGATTCTTTATGAGTAACAGAATACTACACTAATAGTGTTTTAAATGAATAGTGGTTTCTTTCTTTTACATAATAAGGAATCCGGAAGCAGTTGCTGGCATTAAGCATCTCAAATCCACACATAGATAGACTTTTCATTGTCATATTTCTTTTTCTAACTTCGCCTTTTTTTGTCACAGACCAAACTCTGAGGCTCCATTTCCCACATTCTTATATTTGTCTATATCTCCTTGCTTATATCAGCGAGAAACCAACCAATAGTACTAGATTTTTCTCCCTGAGGGAAAAATAAAGTGAACAGGAAGAAGAGGCAGGGGCTAATCATGCTTACCTGGCTGAACATGGACTGCTTCTCCCAGGAGGTGGGGCCCCTAGCTACTGTTTATTGTCAGGAAGGTTAACGGAGTATTCATAGGTAAATTGTAAATGGGGAACTTTTGTTATTTTAGTCCAGTGAGTTTCTGTGTACACACACACACACACACACACACACACACACACATTTATCCCTTAGACTTTCCTTGGTCTTGCATCATAGGAACCCAAATTATTCTTTTAAGATTTTATTTATTTTAGAGAGAAATCATGAGCAAGGAGAGGAGCAGAGGGAGCAGAGAGAAAGGAGCAGCAGAGGGAGATAAATTCCGGCAGACTCCACACTGAGCAGAGAGCATGACATTGGGTTCTGTCCCATGACCCAGAAATCATGACCTGAGCCAAAACCAAGAGTTGGAGGCTTCACTGGCCAAAACACTCAGGCATCTCAGGAACATAAGTTTTATAAGATGCTTCACTTAACAAACTATTTCCAGCTGTGAAATCTGAAACCTTCAAAACAAAAACATCACCTATTCAGGAAATGTATCTAGACTGATTTCAACCAAAAAGGGCCATCAGAATCTTGTTTTCAAATTTTCAAAATGTAATTGATGGCAAATGATCTACATTAAAAGTATGTTCAACATATTTACCATTACATAAATGCAAGTTAAAACCACAATGAGTTATCACTACACACTTGTCAGAATGGCTAACGTAAAATATAAATGGAGAAGAGGAGAAAAAATATCATTCACACATTGCTGGTAGGAATATAAAATGGCATAGCCATTCTGGAAAATGGTTTGACAGTTTTAAAGATATGCAACTATCACATGACCCAGAGAGCACTCTTGGGCATTCATCCCAGAGAAATAAAAATTTATGTTCACACAAAAACCTATACATGGATGTTCACAGAAGCTTTATCCATAAATAGCCAAAACCAGCAAACAACCCAGAAAACATCTAACAGGTGATCTGTTAAGGAAACTGTGGTACATACTTACCATGAAATGATAGCAATAGAAAAGAATGAACTATTGACATATGCAATTACTTGGGTAAATTTCCAGGAAATTAATTATGCTGAGTAAAAAATGGCAATCCTAAAAGGTTACATATTTTATGACTTCATTTATATAACATTTTGAAATGAGAAAATTTAGAAATGAAGAGCATATGGTTCTCCTTTTGCGGTTCCCAGGGGTTAGCATGTGGGTGGAGTAAGGAGAAGGAGGTAGATGTGATGCAATAAAATGGCCAGATGAGGGAATCATTGTGCTGATGGAAATGTTGTGTGTGTTAATTGTATGAATGTAAATATCCCATTGTGTTCCTACTATATCTTTGCAAGATGTGACTGTTAGAAGAAACTGGATAAAGAGTACGTGGGATTTCTCTGAATTATTTCTAAGACCTCATGTGAATCTACAATCATCTCAAAATTAAAAAATTAATTAAATATTAATCACATTTGTTTAGGATAGTATAGAATGAGCACTTGAAAAGCTGAAAGAGCAAAATAGGTAGAAACCATTTCATTTCCTAAAATGAGAAAACTGTTCTTAAAAATAACATTGTATAGTGTAACTACATCCTTTCTTCTAAACTATTTCATCAAACCTTACGTTAACCATGTTAGAAGGGAGGCAGGTGGAGAGATAGGTTAAATGAGTCATGGGTATTAAGGAGGGCACTTGTGATGAGCACTGGGAATTGTATGTAAGTAATAAATCACTAAATTCTACACCTAAAACTAATATTCCATGTATGTTAACTGGAATTCAAATAAAAATGTGAAAATTAGTGAAAAAATAAAAATAAATAAAAGGTTTAATTTTATCCACCTTGATACAGGAAAAGTGTATGACTTCCTCTATTTTCCTTTTAAAATCCTAGAGAAAATCAATTCGTTTGGGGTGTTTTTGGAGAAATCATCTTTTAAACCATAAAGCAAAAAAATTCTTAGGGAATGCTTTATAAGGTATTTCAAATATTTCAAATATATCATACTAAACAGATACCATTTGATTTAATAGTTGTACCAACCTCATATGTCTTAGATAAATGTTTCTTTGAAAAATGTTGCTTTTATTGAGTAAATACAAAAGAATATGATCAAGAAAAGAAGAAAGCCATTGATAGAACACCAGAAAGTACAAGAATTAAGGAGTGAGAAGAAGCCAGTGATTAGGGGAAGGCACAGGAACTGAGAAAGATTATCATGAAGTACAAGGCAGAGGTGGTGTTACACACTGTGTTAATATGAACATAATTTCTTCATATTTATTTTCCATCTAGTTGCTTCTCTCTCAGTTGTATTTACACTGCTTTTAAAGTTATCCATTGAGCTTAATTTAAAATTATTTTAAGTACACATTTACTAAGGTATATCATATATAAAGACAAGTATACAAATTCTACATGTATACTTTAATGAATTTTTACCAGGTGAGCCCTGCAATCACCACTCAGATTAAGAAATATATCAGAAAAACCCAAGAGGACTTCATTATTTTCTGCCCTAGTTACAAAGCAGACTTTCCCCGAGGGTAACCATATCTGACCTATATGACTATAGAATAGATTACTATTAGATTACTTTCTCACAATCCACTTCCCTCCTTAAGTGTTTCTATTTGGGCTCTTAAATTAGAACGCTTTAAGTTATCTTCTTTTTCTCCTTCTCTTCAGTCTCTATCTTATCTATTATTGGCCTTGGTATAGGTTACATGAACATATTTCAATTTCTCCTGATTCTTTGTTACTATTGACACTGATTTATGAGGTTATTAAAAAACTTTTTTGGGAAATCAACATTCAATACCCAAGGTAACTGTCCCCCTACCCTCAGTATCACCCTGTCTGCCTTAATATTTTCTCTCCACCACTTCCAACATGGATCTTTCTAAAATACAAACTTAACTAGTCACTCATTTGCTTGAAAGCAAGCCATATTTTTGCTTTATCTTCAGGAAAAAAATTAATACAGAAGAAAAAAAAGGAAAAAATCATTTTAACTTTTTTGCAAATCCCTTGAAGACCTGTCTCTGGCATACTTTACTATGTTCACTCTGCCTACAAATCCCAGCATGCATTGGAGTCTAGTCATATGGTATACTCGCAATCAAAACATACTCTTTCTATAAACTTCTATTTACAGATGCTCAGATTTCTTTCCAGGATGCCTTCCTACTTTTTTATTTGCCCAGAGAAGAGACTATTCACCAGAACTCAATTAAAGTACCATCAAGTGTCCCTCATCTCACCCTCATAGACAGTTAGTAGCAGCATGACATTCATTCCAGTATAATCTATAGCTACTTCTATGTCACACTTCGTAAAATTGTACGATTATGCCTAGGCATGTCTCTCTGCTCCATAGATTGTGAATTTTTACTACTTTTTTCCTATATCCTCCAAGTTTAGAAAAGTATACAATGAATAGTTTCTTTATTTGAATGAAAGAACATAAAAAAAAAAGACAAATAGAAGTGAAATAATACTCTCTAAAAGCATCTAGGAAGGAAAAAGTGATATGCCCTTACATAAAAAGGGGCATTTAAGCTCTCTCTGACTGTATATAATTTAGGTAAAGCTTAAAATGAGGCAGACATTGATTTATCATTACTGAAGATTAGAAACATTTCTTTGGGAAAGGTCTACCTAGCAGATTCTAAGCATCACTGAGAAAGGCCATCTTAGACAATAAACTGCTTCCTTGGGCCTGAACATGACCCTCACCTGATACCTCAGCCCCCAGTGTGGACACTGGCCAGGGCTCCTGGATGTATTTAACAAATTGAAAATCACAGAACACGCATTGACCTGGGATTTGAGCAGTTCTAGGTTCAAATCCCTTCTTTTTTGCAGGATTTGTTGTTTGGCCTTTTTTTTTTTATAATAAATTTATTTTTAATTGGTGTTCAATTTGCCAACATACAGAATAACACCCAGTGCTCATCCCGTCAAGTGCCCCCCTCAGTGCCCGTCACCCATTCACCCCCACTCCCCACCCTCCTCCCCTTCCACCACCCCTAGTTCGTCTCCCAGAGTTAGGAGTCTTTATGTTCTGTCTCCCTTTCTGATATTTCCCACATATTTCTTCTCCCTTCCCTTATATTCCCTTTCACTATTATTATATTCCCCAAATTAATGAGAACATACAATGTTTGTCCTTCTCTGATTGACTTACTTCACTCAGCATAATACCCTCCAGTTCCATCCACGTTGAAGCAAATGGTGGGTATTTGTCGTTTCTAATGGCTGAGTAATATTCCATTGTATACATAGACCACGTCTTCTTTATCCATTCATCTTTCGATGGACACCGAGGCTCCTTCCAAAGTTTGGCTATTGTGGACGTTGCTGCTATAGGTCTCCATTTAATCACCTATGTGGTAGGAATAACATGTCCTTCTGCAAGTGGGTTAATGTGAGCATCAAATCAACTAATGTTTCTTAAATATCTGGCAGGATCCTTGGCAAGTAGTCTGTGCTCTGTTATTGTTAGGTCCCTTTTCTATTCCTCCAATGAATGCTTGTAATTTTTTTCTTTTTATACATTGCGTGTTGCATGCTATACACTGTACCAGGCTGAGTAGATAGGAGGGTATAGGTGAAATACTGGGTGCATTAACTGTGTAGAAGCCTGTGTGGAGAGTCTAACACCAGGGCTGAGCACCAACAGTAAATCCTGCTATGTGCAATGTGTTCTGCTAACCCCTGAAGTTCCCTGGACACCCAGTGCGGTCTGGATTGCTGACACAGGAATGATGAGAACAGTGCTGCTCAGTGCAAAACAGCTAGCCCACTTCACCTGATTTTGCACAGATTCAGAGCACCATACTTATTCCATCTGATTTGTGCTTAGAAGAGATAGAGGAATAAATGTCTCAAAACAAAACCTGTATGCTAAGTCAGCTAGTTTTGAAGCTCCAGTCAAGGTTGCACATAAATGAATCTGTTTTTGCCTATATCGTTTCTATTCCTATACCTTTCAGCAATACTTTCTAAGCATCTGATGCAGACATAAATATATATAACACTGTGAAGACAGAGGGACACCCCCATCTAAAGCAATGGAATGACCAGGATTCAGCTGCTCAATATATCTGCTGCTTGAAAAGAAATATAAATTAGCTTAGCCACTGCATGTTTTTTTCTGTATGATACCATGTACATTCATTTATTTGACAAATACTTTTTAAGCATCTACTATATGCTAAGCACAGTGTCACATGTTAGGGATTCAGTGGGAAACAACACAGATGAGGCCTGTGATCATAAAGCTTAGTAAATCAACAACCAATGATCAACAACAAATTTGAGAAATCCCCTTGTTCACAGAACCAGTAAAACATGTAGAGACCCAACCACAGAGGAAGCATAATTATTTAGCAAGATACACATTGAGCTGTGGCAACCAGATGCCATAAAAAAAGAGAATACCTAGACAATGCGAAATGATTTATTTGCAGATTTGCTACAGATGCAGATGCAAGTTCTAAATGGCTTTGGGTCATAAGTGATTGCAGATAAGGACACTGCAGGGATCAGAACCAGAGTGACATCATCAAAGAAATAAGATAGCAATAGACTGTATTGATTTTCTACTGTACATAACAGTAGAAGGTGGGTTAGCTGGGTCCACAGCTCCAGTTATCAGAAGGCTGCAATTAGGGTGCCATTTGGCTGATCCCCACCTGGTGGCTCAGAGTTCTCTTCCAAGCCATGTGGCTATTCTTTACCTAGGAGCTATAAAGTCATATACGCTGTGTCTTCTGACTGGTAAGTCTTCTGCCATTTTGCCTTGTTTTAAAGAGCACATCTCATTAGGTCAGACCAACCCAAGATAATCTGCCTTTTGATTATAAAGTCAGCTGCTTAAGAAATATAATCACAGAGTGATGGGGGGCCTGAGTGGTGCCTTTGGTTAGGTGCCCTACTTTGGGTTTCAGCTCAGATCATGATCTCAGGGTGGTGAAACCGAGTGTCACATTGGGCTCTGTGCTCAGTGCAGAGTCTGCTTAAGACAGGCTTGCTCTCTGCCCCTCCCCACCATGTGTGTGCTCCCTCTCTCTCAAATAAACAAAAAAACATATATATATATATATATATATATATATATAATATGTATAAAATATATATGACTCTTACCAGCCAATATATAATTTTATATATATATATATATATATATATATATATATATATAATCACAGCTGTGGTGTCTGTCAGATTTATTGACCCTAACTACACTCAGATGGAGGGGACAATGAAGGGCATGGCCATCAGGGGACAGGAATCTTGGAGGCTCTTGCTAGAATTTTGCATAAGGTCAGACAGTAAGTCATCAAAACAGGAACCCTCTACGGTTAGCCGTCTTTATCCTTCACATGCTTGTTTGCCCTACGTGGAGGAGACTTGAAATGTTTAAGAGTAAGACTTCAAAAGTAAACCACTTAGGTTCAAATCCTGGCTTTAACTTTCATAGTTCTGTACCCTCAGGTAAATTACCTAACCTCTCTGATAGCAACAATGGAGTTCACTCAAAACATTTTGCTTTGATCCTGTGCAGATAATATTAAGTAAATTATCATTAAAAGTAGTATGAATTTCACCACTTAGTACATATAGAGGAAATTCCTTAGTTTCTGGTTGTGATACCTTTTTCTTGGGAATTAAGTAAAGGAGATCAAGTAATTGTTTATTAATAGCAAATATTATGAGGAGAATTAAAAAGCAATGACCTTATCTTATTCTGAACTGAACAAAATATTTCACTATATTAGGCACTGATTGACTGATTTGTTAAATTAAATTAAGCAATTGAGCCTATAAAATTTATATCCCTGCTTCTAATGAGCAGGTCTTCAGAATAACTAAGCCAATGAAAAAACAGCCTTCTTTTCTTACATACAACCTTGGAGGGATGGGACAGCAGGAATATATCTCTTACTTTTGATGTCTCTGGAGAGGGGTGGCTAAATTTTAATTACAGCCTGGTGCATTCTTAGTGGCATCTTGCTGATTTCAAAGACATACTTGATCCTTGCTCAGTTCTTTATTTCATTCACATAATAACATTGGGGCAGCCCAGATGGCTCAGCAGTTTAGACTGCCTTCAGCCCAGGGTGTGGTCCTGGAGACCTAGGATCGAGTCCCATGGCAGGCTCCCTGCATGGAATGGAAGCATAATCTTCACACCCATCAAGATCCATAGGATTTCAAAGAAAGAAATGTCATCTGTGAATGCATTCTGCCTTGGGGACAAAGGCTGTCTTATGGGCATACTTATAAGTATGTGACTGCATCCTTGTTTGTCCCTGCATCCATAGTTTTTCCTTTTGTAAAAGTCTCTGACTTTAAATGCTCAATGGGATGGGCCTACATAGGATCACTATAATGAATTCAGTGAGGACATCATAGTCTAATGCAGAAATCCACAGAAAGCTGATTTCATAATGCATGAAAATGACTAGATCTAGAGCATTGGTCATCAATTTTTGGTATGCAGGTTCTCATACAAAGCCTCTAGTGTGGTGGGGCTGACACTGGGTATAACATAAGTAGTCTTAAAACCATACTTTAAAAAATGCTGTTCTAAAAGATAGCAGGCAAATTAGGTGGCTATAATTATTTAGACAAAGGCCATCTGGGCCTAAGCTACAGTGCTGTTGGGGGTGGGGTGAGGTGGGGATGGATGTTTTTTTAGATATTGGTTAGTTCGGGCTCTCCTTTTAAAGCAACAAAAGTTCATGCCACTCAGAACAGATATTGAGAAGAAAAAAATTTTATCTCCCCCTCAATCTCTTTCAACTCTGAGAGCCTGCATTTTATCATTTAGACATAGAACATCAAGAATTCTATAATACAAGGTAACAACATAATGCAACTAAATAACACAATAACAACTCTCTTAACATATATTTGTAGTATTACTTATGTCTATGTTCAGCTGAAAAAAAAAGCCACTCCAAATAAATAAATAAATAAATAAATAAATAAATAATAAATAAGTCCCTCAACTCACAGAAAAACTTCTCAGCTTACGAAATGACAACAAATGGAGTGAACTACAAATGCTTAGGGAATATATATACATATATATACAAAACAGAGTAAGAAATCAGCTTTAAAAAAAAAGATATCAGCTTATTTTGAAATGAAAGTATTTTTTTCACCAACCAGAGAGAATTAAATCACCTCATTCTTAATATTTCTCATAGCAGTAAAATTTCTACCTTGAGAAGACCTTGAGGCCGAAAAGTTAAAAATGAAGAAAAAAATAAAAGTGAAACCTAATTAATTCAGATGCTTTCCTTGTGGTGACAAGTACTGTGAGAGCTCCAGGGTACACACTCTTTACTCCTTAAGCATAAATTTGATGTTTATCTCCATAAAAGAGTTTTGGTTTTTTTTTTTTTTTTTTTTGCTTTTTTTTTTTCCCTAAAGGATAGAGCTGCTCAGCATTTGAGAAGCCTGGTATTATGGTATCCCAGGGAGGGTGGGCCAGGAGGATTATAACAAAATGGCCAATGGACCTTTCATCATCCAGTTTTTTCTGGAAGCAGTCCCTCCTGGAGCTGGTGAAGTTTCAGCAGTTGGCAGTATCATGTGTGAAGAAGGCCAATGGCTGAAAGACACTCGGGAACTTAGCTCTTGATCCGGAGCTAGCTTGTGCAACTTTAACCTAGCTAGGTAAACCTCCTTGTGCCTCATTTTCTTCAACTTGAAATCAAAGCATTTAGGCTAGATGCGAGTTAAAGATCCTTCCATCTCTGCCATTGCATTATCCAGTCATTTAAGCTAAACTTTAAGTGTAGGGAATCAGAATTATCAGGAATCACAGTATAAAACTGTTAGAATGAAAGCAGCAAACTCGGGACGCCTGGGTGGCTCAGCGGTTAGGCAACTGCCTTCAGCCCAGGGCGTGATCTCGGGTTCCGGAATGTAGTCCCACATTGGGCTCCCTGCAAGGAGCCTGCTTCTCCCTCTGTTTATATCTCTGCCCCTCTCTCTGTGTGTCTCAAATAAATAAATGAATGAATAAATGAATAAATAAATAAATAAATAAATAAATAAGAAAGCAGCAAACTCCTGGTAATATGTCTGCCAAGACAATTCTAGACATTGTCTTTCTTGCTCCTATATGCTCTCAATAACCCCATTTTTTTTCCCTGAGCACAAGGTCTTTCCATATTCTCTTTCTTCATTCTGTAAGATTCTACCCAGACCTTGGCCTAGCTATCCTCTGTGTTCTAAACACTAGTATTACTTTCTCAGGAAGGCTTTACCTGATTCTCTTGATCTAAATCAGGTTCTCAGTGAGTCTTCCTTTCTATAATCATTTCTTTTCCTTTATCCTATCAGTGAAGTTTGCAATTTATATTTAACTGTGTTTCATTTGTTAAATGTCTTTTTGAGAAGATAGATTGTGGTCTCCTAAAGTATAGAGATGGGGCCAACTACGCTCAATAATGAGTCTTCGAAAATATCCAGTGCTTGAAACACACTAAGTCACCATGAATGAATGGGTAAGTGAATTAATCAATCACTGGAATTCCTTTCCACACTCCAACATTTTAAATGAAATGCCCCCTTCTGACCCCCTACCTCAGGCATTAATGAATGGGATGTGTCCCTATGTACCTTCTCTTTCTGCTCATGAGGGTGCTCTGAAATCTTACCTCCTTTGATGTCTCCCTATCCAGGCTTGTATCTCCTTGTAATTTATGCACAGCAATTTTCCCTTTGTTTTGTTTTGTTTTTGTTTGTTTTGTTTTTGTTTGTTTGTTTGTTTTTTAACTCCCAGGGATTAAAAAAGGAGATACGCCTCTTTTATATTCTCTTTATGTATCCCATGAACAATAAGATTCTCTACTGTATTAGCTTCCTATTGCTGCTGAATGATCACAAACTTGGTGGCTTAAACAGCACAAAATCATTATCTTATAGTTCTGGAGGTCATATTCAAAATGAATCTCAATGGGTTAAAATCAAAGTGTTAACAGGGTTGTGTTCATTCTGGAGGCTCTTGAGGAGAATCCATTTTCTCGCCCTTTCCAACTTGTAGAAACTACCTGCATTCCTTGGTTCACAGATCTCTTCCTTTATATTCAAAGCTAGCAAAGGCAGGTTGAGCCCTTCTCACACTGAATCAATCTGATCTCTATTTCTGTAGTTATTACTCACGTAAGATAACATTCACAGGTTCCAGGGATTAGGACATGGACCTCTTTCTTCTGAGGGTGAGGGACATTATTCTACATACCATACTTGCACTTTCTCCCAATCTACCTTTCAGCACAGATTGTTCATTCTGAACCCTCAAAAGTCTCACTGCTACCCCTTTTCCTTTTCTCCTTCACAATATTTTAAAGAATATTGATTCATATGAATGAAAGAGGCTATGCAATAGGCACTTGTAGTTTATATATATGACTTCATAGTTTTAACCATTTGTGAAAAAATGAAAAGTTCATTGCATTTTTAAAAGATTTTATTAGTTTATTTGAGAGAGAAAGTGAGACAGAGCACAAGCAGGGTGAGCGGCAGAGGGAGAAGCAGACTCCCCACTGAGCAGAAAGCCCAATGCAGAGCTAGAGCTAGATTCTAGGACTCTAGAATCATGACCTGAGATGAAGGCAGACACCCAATCTACTGAGCCACTCAGGTGCCCCAGTTCATTGCATTTTGAATTATAATTTTGCTGAAGCACAAAATTTAATCAAAGCCTTAGAAATATGATTCTTAGTGAGAGAGTCAAATTAGTCCATTCTACATTCAATGTCTCTATTTAACATGGCTCTTTCAAACACTGTGATGTTATATGGTAAAAATTATAATCTGTAGTATAGCCATGCTTGCAGCATTTTGGAGTCTATTATTCTTCAAAGATATAGTGAAAAAGGTGTGCCTGGGTGGCTCAGTCAGTTAAGTGTCTGCCTTTGGCTCAGGTCATGACCCTAGCCTCCTGGGATTGAGCCCAATATCAGGCACCCTGCTGGGGGGGGCGCCCTGCTTCTCCCTCTCCCTCAACCTACTGCTCCCTCTGCTTGTGCTCTCTGTCAAATAAACACATAAAAATAAATTTTTAAAAAAGAAATAGTGAAAAAATATAATTATCTATGTCTACAAACACCAACACATGTTAATTAAGTTTTAGGATACATAATTCACAACCTACCTTTTCATATATCATAAGAGCAATCCTGCTAGAAAAGATTTACAGACAGGAAATAGAGATTCAGAGACCATCTGTAGTTTACCTAACATTAAGCACCTAATAAAAGGTGGAGCCAAGATTTGAAACTATTTTGGTACATAAAATTCTTTCCACTACTTCAAAGATCAAAATGTATTTATGTGGTTTTCTTTTGTTAATTTTGTCCTATAAAATTACTCAATCTTTCAAGTGACATAAATTCTCGGTTTAGCAGATTGGGTTCTACTTAAGGCCGATTATGTGTTAACACTCTTCTTCTGGAGACATGGGTAAAGACTTCAGACAACTTTAAAACCTTCAGACATGGGACAAATGGGTCCTTTTTATAGCAAAAGAAATCTCACATACTGGAAAAAATAATTTTTCTCAGGATACCAGGATGAAGAAAAAGCATAATACAGTACATTCAATTTTAGTTGAACATCAGTTTAGGATTAAGAAGGAAAGCATTCAGGAAAAAAGAAGATGTCTCTACAGGATAAACTTTAGGGTGGTTACTAAGTAGGAAGGTGAGCTTAATCAAAGAATAACAGAATCTAATTAGCTATGACATCCCTGAGACCCCAGAAATGTCTGTTGAAGATCATACTATGTAAGCTTGAGGGAGTACCTACATTGATGATGGCAATGACTGACATTTCACCCTTTCCGTAAAAGCCAAGGAATGAATTAATTTTAAATAGAATGTTTTCCCAAATTATCTATTTTTCTAGCTAATCTTCTATCAGTTATTAAAATATAATTTTCAAAAGATTAAATACCATAACCAACATGCAAGTATAAAAGAACTACATGTCAAAGATTTTAAGTAATAAAAAATACATTTGAGGAGCTAGAGATTTATATGCGATTTAACAAAGAACTATAAGGATGAGACTGCCATGTTAGATATAATGTTAATGTTCACCAGGGCAATAAACCATAACTTTGGAGTTATTTTTTCCACCACTAAGAAATTATTTTCACTTTTATTATATGAAATGTTTAAGTTAACCTCTTCTAGAGCAGGTTTCTCAAATCTGCTGGCACTACTGACATTTTGTTGGGACTGTTTTATGCGTTGTGGGATGTTTATGGGCATCTGAGAATGTCTTCCAGTCACTGTCACATTCTCCTGACAAACAAATAAAATTGTTTTACAGAGATCAAGACTGACAGAATTTATCCAAAACTTGGAGATAGGCAAAAGAGATTACTGGGTCTGTTTTTAGTGCTCAGGTTTACAGGCTTTCTTGGTCAAGTTATCTAATGTATCTTAAAGCTTCCTATCAAGAATTTCATAAGCACAGATAAGACACTCAGTATGAATATAGAGAAACGTTGGTGGTCCATTGTCTAGCTCTTTCCAAATGCATTTCTCCTGCAGATGCAGGCTCAGGGAAAGTTATAATCCAAATGATACTTTCACAAAATGCTTCCCAGATGATTTTATTAAAAATATTTTACATGGGAAAATTCAGCTGAAGGATTACCCAAAGACAACCTAACTGGTAATCATACAGTAACTAGAAAATGAGTTTATGGGACATTTATAGGCAGGCTTTTCATATGTGCCATTTGGGGATTATAAATAGTCTGGCACTATGCTCATAATTTTCAGGTACTTTTAAAAACAGTTAAGGTGTGTTCTGTGTTCTCACTAAGCAATGAATGAATCAGCATTATATCCATGACTATAGAGAGAGGTCACTTAACCATGTAGTTTCACCTCTATGTTCCTTTTTAGTCTTCAGTTTTAGGACTATGAAGTAATTATCACTTTATATCTTTGTTTTCTGTGTGTCTTATGCCTTTTTTGATCCTCCATCTTTTGTGTGAAAGACAAATATTCTAATAAAGCATTTTAATTCTCTTCTTTCTTTTATTATGTTTCAAGTTATCTTCTTATTGATTGCCATGCATTTTACAACTAACATCTTCCCCTCATACAATATCAAAATAATTTCAATGGTATAACAAAAGCTTTGCTTCATGTAGCTCAGTTCCTTCATCCCTCCTTTGTACTATTATATGATTTTACAAATTGCATATTTATACATTGTAAGTCCACCTCACTATTGTATAGACATTACCTACAACAGTTGTCTTTTTAAGATAAGAGAAGAAGCAAGTTATAAAAATTACATGCTTACTCTCTTTTATATTTACCTACATATTTGTCTTTCCCAGTGCTTTTGAACTTTTGTTGACTGCTCTTCATATTAACCAGAAGGACTCTATTATTTTCTGTAGGGCAGGTCTGTTAGTGACAAATTATCTTCTTTTTTTTTTTTATAAATTAATTTTTATTGGTGTTCAATTTACCAACATACAGAATAACACCCAGTGCTCATCCCGTCAAGTGTCCCCCTCCGTGCCCGTCACCCATTCACCCTCACCCCCCGCCCTCCTCCCCTTCCACCACCCCTAGTTCATTTCCCAGAGTTAGAAGTCTTTATGTTCTGTGTCCCTTTCTGATATCTCCCACACATTTCTTCTCCCTTCCCTTATATTCCCCTTCACTATTATTCATATTCCCCAAATGAGTGAGAACATACACTGTTTGTCCTTCTCCGATTGACTTACTTCACTCAGCATAATACCCTCCAGTTCCATCCACGTTGAAGCAAATGGTGGGTATTTGTTGTTTCTAATGGCTGAGTAATATTCCATTGTATACATAAACCACATCTTCTTTATCCATTCATCTTTCGATGGGCACCGAGGCTCCTTCCACAGTTTGGCTATTGTGGACATGGCTGCTAGAAACATCGGGGTGCAGGTGCCCCGGCGTTTCATTGCATCTGAATCTTCGGGGTAAATCCCTAACAGTGCAATTGCTGGGTCGTAGGGCAGGTCTATTTTTAATTCTTTGAGGAACCTCCACACAGTTTTCCAGAGTGGCTGCACCAGTTCACATTCCCACCAACAGTGTAAGAGGGTTCCCTTTTCTCCACATCCTCTCCAACATTTGTTGTTTCCTGCCTTATTAATTTTCCCCATTCTCACTGGTGTGAGGTGGTATCTCATTGTGGTTTTGATTTGTATTTCCTTGATGGCAAGTGATGCAGAGCATTTTCTCATGTGCATGTTGGCCATGTCTATGTCTTCCTCTGTGAGATTTCTCTTCATGTCTTTTGCCCATTTCATGATTGGATTGTTTGTTTCTTTGGTGTTAAGTTTAATAAGTTCTTTATAGATTTTGGAAACTAGCCCTTTATCTGATATGTTATTTGCAAATATCTTCTCCCATTCTGTAGGTTGTCTTTGAGTTTTGTTGACTGTATCCTTTGCTGTGCAAAAGCTTCTTATCTTGATGAAGTCCCAATAGTTCATTTTTGCTTTTGATTCTTTTGCTTTCGTGGATGTATCTTGCAAGACGTTACTGTGGCCAAGTTCAAAAAGGGTGTTGCCTGTGTTCTCCTCTAGGATTTTGATGGAGTCTTGTCTCACATTTAAATCTTTCATCCATTTTGAGTTTATCTTTGTGTATGGTGCAAGAGAGTGGTCTAGTTTCATTCTTCTGCATGTGGATGACCAATTTTCCCAGCACCATTTATTGAAGAGACTGTCTTTCTTCCAGTGGATCGTCTTTCCTCCTTTGTCGAATATTAGTTGACCATAAAGTTCAGGGTCCATTTCTGGATTCTCTATTCTGTTCCATTGGTCTATGTGTCTGTTTTTGTGCCAGTACCACACTGTCTTGATGACCACAGCTTTGTAGTACAACCTGAAATCTGGCATTGTGATGCCCCCAGCTATGGTTTTCTTTTTTAAAATTCCCCTGGCTATTCGGGGTCTTTTCTGATTCCACACAAATCTTAAAATAATTTGTTCTAAGTCTCTGAAAAAAGTCCATGGTATTTTGATAGGGATTGCATTGAACGTGTAAATTACCCTGGGTAGCATTGACATTTTCACAATATTAATTCTGCCAATCCATGAGCATGGAATATTTTTCCATCTCTTTGTGTCTTCCTCAATTTCTTTCAGAAGTGTTCTATAGTTTTTAGGGTATAGATCCTTTACCTCTTTGGTTAGGTTTATTCCTAGGTATCTTATGCTTTTGGGTGCAATTGTAAATGGGATTGACTCCTTAATTTCTCTTTCTTCAGTCTCATTGTTAGTGTATAGGAATGCCATTGATTTCTGGGCATTGATTTTGTATCCTGCCACGCTACCAAATTGCTGTATGAGTTCTAGCAATCTTTGGGTGGAGGCTTTTGGGTTTTCTATGTAGAGTATCATGTCATCGGCGAAGAGGGAGAGTTTGACTTCTTCTTTGCCAATTTGAATGCCTTTAATGTCTTTTTGTTGTCTGATTGCTGAGGCTAGGACTTCCAATACTATGTTGAATAGCAGTGGTGAGAGTAGACATCCCTGTCTGGTTCCTGATCTTAGGGGAAAGGCTCCCAGTGCTTCCCCATTGAGAATGATATTTGCTGTGGGCTTTTCGTAGATGGCTTTTAAGATATCGAGGAAAGTTCCCTCTATCCCTACACTCTGAAGAGTTTTGATCAGGAATGGATGCTGTATTTTGTCAAATGCTTTCTCTGCATCTAATGAGAGGATCATATGGTTCTTGGTTTTTCTCTTGCTGATATGATGAATCACATTGATTGTTTTACGAGTGTTGAACCAGCCTTGCATCCCGGGGATAAATCCTACTTGGTCATGGTGAATAATTTTCTTAATGTGTTGTTGGATCCTATTGGCTAGTATCTTGTTGAGAATTTTTGCATCCATGTTCATCAGGGATATTGGTCTGTAATTCTCCTTTTTGGTGGGGTCTTTGTCTGGTTTTGGAATTAAGGTGATGCTGGCCTCATAGAATGAGTTTGGAAGTACTCCATCTCTTTCTATCTTTCCAAACAGCTTTAGTAGAATAGGTATGATTTCTTCTTTAAACGTTTGATAGAATTCCCCTGGGAAGCCATCTGGCCCTGGACTCTTGTGTCTTGGGAGGTTTTTGATGACTGCTTCAATTTCCTCCCTGGTATTGGCCTGTTCAGGTTTTCTATTTCTTCCTGCTCCAGTTTTGGTAGTTTGTGGCTTTCCAGGAATGCGTCCATTTCTTCTAGATTGCCTAATTTATTGGCGTAGAGCTGTTCATAATATGTTTTTAAAATCGTTTGTATTTCCTTGGTGTTGGTAGTGATCTCTCCTTTCTCATTCATGATTTTATTAATTTGAGTCTTCTCTCTCTTCTTTTTAATAAGGTTGGCTAATGGTTTATCTATCTTATTAATTCTTTCAAAGAACCAACTCCTGGTTCTATTGATCTGTTCCACAGTTCTTCTGGTCTCAATTTCGTTGAGTTCTGCTCGAATTTTAATTAACTCTCTTCTTCTGCTGGGCGTCGGGTCGATTTGCTGCTTCTTCTCTAGCTCCTTTATGTGTAAGGTTAGCTTTTGTATTTGAGTTCTTTCCAGTTTTTGAATGGATGCTTTTATTGCGATGTATTTCCCCCTCAGGACTGCTTTTGCTGCATCCCAAAGATTTTGAACAGTTGTATCTTCATTCTCATTAGTTTCCATGAATCTTTTTAATTCTTCCTTAATTTCCTGGTTGACCCTTTTATCTTTTAGCAGGATGGTCCTTAACCTCCACGTGTTTGAGGTCCTTCCAAACTTCTTCTTGTGATTGAGTTCTAATTTCAAGGAGTTATGGTCTGAGAATATGCAGGGGACGATCCCAATCTTTTGGTATCGGTTCAGACCCGATTTGTGACCCAGTATGTGGTCTATTCTGGAAAAAGTTCCATGTGCACTTGAGAAGAATGTGTATTCAGCTGAGTTTGGATGTAAAGTTCTGTAGATATCTGTGAAATCTATCTGGTCCAGTGTATCATTTAAAGCTCTCGTTTCTTTGGAGATGTTGTGTTTAGAAGACCTATCAAGGGTAGAAAGAGCTAGATTGAAGTCACCAAGTATAAGTGTATTATTATCTAAGTATTTCTTTACTTTGGTTAATAATTCGTTTAAGTATTTGGCAGCTCCCACATTCGGGGCATATATATTGAGGATTGTTAAGTCCTCTTGTTGGATAGATCCTTTAAGTATGATATAGTGTCCCTCTTCGTCTCTCACTACTGTCTTCGGAGTGAATTTTAGTTTATCTGATATAAGGATGGCTACCCCTGCTTTCTTTTGAGAACCATTTGAATGGTAAATGGTTCTCCAACCTTTTATTTTCAGGTTGTAGGTGTCCTTCTGTCTAAAATGAGTCTCTTGTAGACAGCAAATAGATGGGTCCTGCTTTTTTATCCAGTCTGAAACCCTGCGCCTTTTGATGGGGTCATTAAGCCCGTTCACGTTCAGAGTTACTATTGACAGATATGAGTTTAGTGTCATCATGATATCTATTTAGTCCTTGTTTTTGTAGATTGTTCCACTGAACTTCTTCTTAAAGGGGAATTTTAAGAGTCCCCCTTAAAATTTCTTGCAGAGCTGGTTTGGAGGTCACATATTCTTTCAGCTCCTGCCTGTCTTGGAAGCTCTTTATCTCTCCTTCCATTTTGAATGAGAGCCTTGCTGGATAAAGTATTCTTGGTTGCATGTTCTTCTCATTTAGGACCCTGAATATATCCTGCCAGCCCTTTCTTGGCTGACAGGTCTCTGTGGAGAGGTCTGCTGTTACCCTAATATTCCTCCCCATGAAAGTAAGGGACTTCTTGTCTCTTGCTGCTTTAAGGATCTTCTCTTTATCTTTGGAATTTGCAAGCTTCACTATTAAATGTCGAGGAGTTGAACGGTTTTTATTGATTTTAGGGGGGATCTCTCTATTTCCTGGATCTGAATGCCTGTTTCCCTTCCCAGATTGGGAAAGTTTTCAGCTAGGATTTGTTCAAATACATATTCTGGCCCTCTGTCCCTTTCGGCGCCCTCGGGAACCCCAATTAAAAGTAGGTTTTTCTTCCTTAGACTGTCATTTATTTGCCTTAATCTGTCTTCATGGTCCTTTAATTGTTTGTCTCTTTTTTCCTCAGTTTCCCTCTTTGCCATTAACTTGTCTTCTATGTCACTCACTCGTTCTTCCACCTCGTTAACCCTCGTCGTTAGGACTTCTAGTTTGGATTGCATCTCATTCAGTTGATTTTTAATTTCTGCCTGATTGGATCTAAATTCTGCAGTCATGAAGTCTCGTGAGTCCTTAATGCTTTTTTCTAGAGCCACCGGTAGCTGTATAATAGTGCTTCTGAATTGGCTTTCTGACATTGAATTGTAATCCAGATTTTGTAGCTCTGTGGGAGAGAGGGCTGTTTCTGATTCTTTCTTTTGAGGTTAGGTTTTCCTTCTAGTCATTTTGCTCAGTGCGGAGTGGCCAAAAACAAGTTGTATTGGGAAAAGGAGAGAAAGAGAGAGAAGGAAAGAAAAGAGAAAAAGAAAAAAGAAAAAGAAAAGAAAAAGGAAAGAAGAGAAGAAAAAGGGAAAGAAAAAGAAAGAAAGGTGAAAAAAGAAAAAAAAAGGGGGGGTGGGGGAAGCAATCAGAAATCAAAAAGAAAAGAAAAAAAAAAAACACGGGGGAGTATTTCTGTAGACTTTAAGTCCCTTGACTTCCCCTGGAACTGGTCCATCCAGCTGGTCTTCTGGGGGAGGGGCCTGCTGTGCTGATTTTCAGGTGTTAGCACTTGGGGGAGCTGCTCTGCCCCTGCCTGCTGCAGGGCTCAGCGGGGGTTGTTTACCCCGTGAGGTCTCAGGAGGAACAGTTGCAGTTGCTATGGCAACTCTAGAAGCCTGGATTCAGCCTCCGCAGGAACTACGGGGCTCGGGGCTCTCGGCTTTCCATCTGCAGGGCCTGGAGGCTCCGGGGCGGGGCCGCTGATCTGCTCAGTTCGGGGCAGGAGCGTCCTTGCTGTCCTGGGCCCTCCCGGCCTCTGCCTGTCCCGGGGGGAGGCCGGATCCTGGGCTGTGTCCCGGCGCCCTGTGCTCCGGGGCCTGTGTTGTTGGATTTGTGCTCCCGCCCCGCAGCCGCCTCCCTGGAGCCGCTCCCGAGCTCCTCCGAACTGCTCCGGTGCGTGCTGCAGCCCTTAGGGAGCTCGGAGCACTCTCCTGCGCTCGCAGGTGTCTGTTAGTGTCCCCGGGAGCCCGAGGGCATCCCCGCCCTCCTGGGTCCTGCTCCAACTCCCTGCGAGCCCCTTTCCGCCCGCCCGGGAAGGTTGGTGCAGCTCCTGCTCCTCCGGGACGGGGCTCTCCTGTCCTGGGGACACTCGCCCCGGCCTCAGCCCGGCTCCTCCGGGGCCCCTCCCCCTCGGAGGCCTTTTGTTTCTTTATTTCTTTTTCCCCGTCTTCCTACCTTGATAGAAGCGTGAACTCCTCTCACTGTAGCATTCCAGCTGGTCTCTCTTTAAATCTCAGGCCGAATTCGTAGATTTTCAGGATGGTTTGAAGGTTATCTAGGTAATTTGTTGGGGACAGGTGATTTGGGGACCCTACTCTTCCGCCATCTTGCCCCTCCTTCCGACAAATTATCTTCTATTTTTACTTTTGTTTATCAAGGAATATCTTAATTCCAATTTTGTTTTTGGTGAATAGTTTTGCTAGATATACAATTCTTGGTTGACAGACTTTTCATTTCATCACTTTAAACATATAATTGTATTGACTTCTGTCCTCCACAATCTCTAATGAGAAGTTGGCTGCTAATTTCTGTGAGGAATATTGGTACATGATAAGTAAATTTATTCATGCTGCTTTCAAGATTCTATTTATGAAATGCTTTGGCTTTTGAGTTTGACTATTATGTATTTGGGTGTCCATCTCTTTGAGGTTATTACATTTGAAATTTGTTGATCTGCTTGAATATGCATATTAACACTTTTTATCATATTTGTGAAATTTTCAGCAATTGTTCCTTTAAATATATTTTTTCTGTCCCTTTCTCTTTGTCTTCTTTTGAAATTTGTTTTATGTTAATATGGTTACATTTGATGGTTTCCCAAAGATTTCTGAAAATTTGTTTATTTTCCTTTTCCTTTTTATTCTTTAGACTGGATATATGAATTGGTCTATCTTCAAGTCCACTGATTCCTTTTCCTGCCATTTCAAATCTAGAGTTGAGTCTAATGAATGTTTCATTTCCTTTGTGTATTTTTCAACTCAAGAATTTCTATTTAGATCATATGTATAATTTTTATCTCTATTTATATTGCTTACTTTGTGAGACATTTTTCTCATACTTTAATATTCTATATATGCTTTTCTTTAGTTGTCTGAAGTTATATATCATAGCTTCTTTGAAGTCATTTTCTACTGAATCCAAAATATGGACTATCTCAAAATAAGTTTTTGTTGCCTTATTTTTTCCTGTATTGTGGGTCACATGTTTCTGATATTTCCTTTTCATGATTAAAAATTATTTTTTTGAAAATTAGAGTTTTGCTACTTTCATTTTTATTATTGTGTACTTGTTTAATTACATAATGACTTGGCTGGACTAGTTCACTGATGTTTTCCATTACGGTGTACATTTGGAGATCACATATACCCTTTACCCATTTTCCCTCAATGGCTAACATCTTGAGAACTATATTATGATATCACAACCAGGATACTGACATTGACAATACAGTCAAGATACAGATGTTCTTATTACCACAAGAACTCTGTATTGCCCTGTCATGCCACACTCATTTCTTTCTTGCCCCTACCTTTAGTGCCTTAGAACCATAAACTATTCATCATTTCTAAAATTGTATCACTTCAAAAATGTTATAAAACTGAAATTATATAATATATAGCCTCTTGACATTGGCTTTTTAAACCCAATATTAATTTCCAGGAGAATCATTCAAGTTGTTGCATGTATTAGTAGTTTAGTCCTTGCTAATGCTGAGTAATACTCCTTAGTATGGATCTGTTATAATTTTTTTAATCAATAACTCGTTTATAGAGATTTGGGCTTCTTCCACTTTTTGGTTCTTACAAATAAAGCTACTATAACCAGTTATTATAGATTTTTCTATGAACTTAAGTTTTCATTACTCTGGAATAAAAGCCCAAAAGCAGAATTACTAAGTTCTATAGTAACTGCAAGTTTAACTGTATAAGAAACTGCCAAACCATTTCTTAGAGAAAATATACTACTTTGGATACTCCCTAACAATGTATACATCTTCTCCACACTTTTACCAGCATCTAGTGTCATTATTTTTATTTTAGTTATTCTCCTAGGTGTGCAGCAGGATATTTTTGTGGTTTTAATCTGAATTTTCCTATGCCTAATGGTGTTGAACACCTTTTTCTGTTCTTATTTGCTATCTTATGTTCTCATCAGTAAAATGTCTACTCACACCTTTTGACTATTTTCCAATTGGATCATTAGCTTTATTCCTGTTATTAGAGTACTTTATTCTATACACAACTCTTTTTTATTCAGATATGTATTTTGCAAATATTTTCTCCTAAGTTACATAAGAGTCTTTTTTTCCCTCCTAAATTGTTTCAAAGAGCAAATGTTTTTCATTTTGGTAAGGTTCACGTCATCAATTTTAAATTTATGCATTATTCTTTTGGTATCAAGTATAAGAATTCTTTGCCTAGCTCAAACCTGATTTTATCCCATATATTTTTTTTCTAAAAGTTTCATGTTTCCCATTTAAATCTATGGTCCCTTTTGAGTTAATTTGGTATAATGTGTTATATTTGGTTGAGAGAGGCCACTGATGTCCAATGTTATAGCATCAGGTGTTGAAAAGTCTATCCTTGCTCCATTGAATTGCTATCTTTTGACCTTTGTCGAAAAGTAAGTTGGATTTATTTGTTTAGACCTATTTATTTATTAATTCTCTATTGGTTAATTCACTGTGGTCCTACTTTCTTTTACTTCTATCTACATGATTTCCTTTACTTTATACATTTTTACAATAGTGGAATAGAAGTGTGCCAAATCCAACAACCATACATACTGAGAGAGATTTGTCTCTTTTCCTCCATAATGTAAGTCACATTCCTGTTTTTTTTTTATGTCTCATATTTTTGCCTAAAAATTGGACATTTTAGATAAAATATTATGGCAACTAGGGATTCTGCTCTTCCACCTTGAAGTTCGTTATTGTTAGTTTCTTGTTTAATCTTTCATCTGTAATTAATCTATAAAAACATGTCTACTTTGTGCTCTATAATCTCTAATGTCTCTGCTTAGTTTTTTTAAATTGCTTTTATTTTAAAGCATGACTTATTAAGAGTTTTTTCCATGTCCATGTCATGTAATGTTTTGCTAATAATTAGATAGAAGTTGTTCTCAAACCCTTTGAGCCAGTAAGGCTTGTGTCCTTTGCTGATAGATTTGTCTTTGGGGTAGGAGAATGATTTTTAGTCTAGAGCTAATATAATCCTACTAATAATAGAAAGCTTTCTTTTTTATTAAGACATAATTCACATATTGTAAAGTTTACTCTTTAAAAGCATACAATTCAGTGTTTTTTTTCTATATTCATAAGGTTATGCAACCACCATCACTATCAATTCCAGAAAATTTTCATTGCCAAAAAAAACACTCTACACTCCATACTATGTAGTAGCAACTCAACATTTCTCCCTACAAACAATCCCTGGCAATGATTTATTTTCTGTGTAAATGGATTTCCCTGTTCTGGAAATTTCATACAAGTGGACTCATATAATAGATGACCTTAAGTGTTTGCCTTCTTTCACATAGCATACTTTTAAGGTTCATCTATGTTGTATCAAATATCAGAATTTCATTCTTTTGAAGGCTGAATAACATTATATTATATGTATATACACTATTTTGTTTATTCATTCATTAGACAGTCATTTGGGTTGTTTCTACTTCACGGCTATTATGAAAAATGCTATACAAATATTTGAGTACATGTTTTTGAATAAACTTATGTTATCAGATTTCTTAGTCATATACCTACAAGTGAAAGTACTGAGTCATGTAATACTTTTCTGGGAGCTCCATCCAATGTCATATATTTTATGAGGTCTTTTTATTCTGTCTGTTGAATCAACGAACTATTCTTCATATATATGAGCTCCAAAAATTGTTTGAGCTGTTGCCTTTCAGTGGTTCTTTTCAAGAGCTTTGGGTAATTTCTTCCTATGAATGCACAAATCTATACTCAGCTAAAGATATGAGGAGACTCCTCTGTAGATATCCAGTGCTTTCTGTGTTCCTTTCCCTCTAGTATATTGCTCCTATGAACGTGAACAACTTTGCCTGACTTCTGAGCTTTTTCTTCTCTACTCACTCAGCAAGCGTGCTAAACATTGGGTTCCTCTGCTCTGTACTTCTTCCAGGGATCTATACTCAGATGATTAGCTGGGGCAAATACAGGGTTCAGCTTGTTTATTTGTGTTGCTTCCCTTAGAAATCACAGTCATTTTCTCTCTGCTGCCCAAAGTGTGAAACTGTTGTCCTATATATATTGTTTTACTGGCTTTCTAATTATTTGAGGAGGGAGGATAAATCTAGTTCCTGTTATATTGTGATAAGAAGCAGAAATCTCTGAGTCTTATTATTAATTTTAAAGAGTAGATTGAAGCTTAGAAAATGTATTAATCATTCATCACTTCCTTATTGATTACCTACAACATTCTAAGAAATGTCCCGGGACTTGAGAATTCAACAGGATACAAAACTCAATTCATGTCCCCATACTATTTTTCTTATGGTAGATAAACCCACTGTACCTTAAAGAGGGGTCTTTAATGCCAAAAGATAAATAAATAAACAAAATAAAAATTACTTTCCTCAAAGCCATTGTTCTTAAAACCTGTACTTTTCCATCTTCCCAAATATAAGCTATGGGGTATCATATGTTTTTATAAATACTGGTGGTTAATTATTGTAGTGATTTTCAAATAGGAGAAGGAAAGTAATTTTCTCCTTCCAAAGAGGGAGGGAATATTTATCAAAATCAATGGGAGAAGATGTACTTAAAAAAAAACCCTCTTTATACAATTATGAAATGTCCCTTCCCCAAGTAGATGAAACATACTCCACCCCTGCTCCCCAATTACATTACACACATAATCATAGATATTTGTTACTCTATGGCATTAACTAGCATATCAGTTCTGTTTTTATTAAGCAACTACAAGCTGTATGTACTACAAAACATGGGGAAGTACAGGTGGGGGTGGATGTAACTATAATAGAAGAGTATAAGGGAGTTTTTTTTTTTTTTTGAGGGAGGAACCTATTCCATATCCTGATTGTGTTGATAATAGCGTAAATCTATACATGTGTTAAAATTCACAGACTTATACACCAAAAGAAAAGGTCAATTTTGCTTTATAATTTTAAAATAAAAATTAAAAAATAATTTAAAAGAGAATGATGAGCTCTGCTAGAAAGTTATATTCATAAGCAGCCTTATGAATTATTACACACCAAACAACAGTAAGCTTTTAATAAATTAAAGCAACATAGAATAATCATCAAGATATGAAACTCCTTCCACACTGGATTAAAAATATTTTCTTTCGGAACTCCTAGGTGGCTCAGCGGTTGAATGTCTGCCTTTGGCTCGGGGTGTGACCCTGAGGTCCAGGATCAAGTCCCTCATTGGGCTCCTTGCAGGCAGCCTGCTTCTCTCTCTGCCTGTGTCTCTGCCTCTCTGTGTCTCTCATGAATAAATAAATAAAACCTTTAAAATATATTTTCTTTCAACAAGGCATATTTTTCAAAAAGAATGCAGGATCCAATTCTCCCTATGTGTTCAGACTGAGCAAGTCATTTCTAGCAATATATTTATTTGAGTGATATATCATGCAAAGTAATTTAGATGGTCCATGTAGTTCATTACTAAAGTATTCAAACTTTATTCAAATAGATTATTCTCTTCGTATTAGTCTCAGTTACTAAAAAATTTAAAAATGTGCGTATATTATGATTTTATAGGATGATAAATAATATAATTGAGGCACAGTATAGATGACTCAGTATTTGTTCTAAACAAAACATCCTTCATGTTCTTCTTGAAAGGCCACATTTTCTTTGCCCTGTGTGTGTCTGTGCATGTTCATATATATATATATATACATATATATATATATATATATATATATATATAGAGAGAGAGAGAGAGAGAGAGAGAGAGAGAGAGAAAGTATCCAATATAATGAAACGTCCTTGTTGATTTTTTTCTCCTCTACTTCTGTTTGAAAACTAACACCTTTTTTTCAAAGGTGATATATCAAAAGTGAGACCTTAATTCTCATTAATCTATTTACTGTTAAGACACAATCAAGAAGATGTCAGTGGCTTTGTATTTCTTAAAGAGATAATGATTTAACTCATAGTATAAATTAAAACAAACTCCAGCTGGTCAAGTCTACCAGTCTAAGGTTACCTTTATGCATTTTTCAATGGAACTGCAGTTCAGAAACCATCTTGACAACAGTTCTCCTGCTCTCCTTTCTCAAGGTCAGATGATGAGCACATAATAGGAAATTCCTCATTAAGAAAATATTAAAATAATAACTAAGAAACGTGATGAAATGGAAGGAATATTGAGCTGAAAACTAGGAGAGCCAAATTTTATTTCTATTTTTTAATTTATAGCATTTTAGTTCTTTCTAAACTAGTTTCTTTCTCTCTAAAAGGAAAATAAGTAATTACAGTATTATTGTGAAAACTAAATAAAACAATCTTTTAAAATCTGGTTTGAGATGTAAATTAATTTTTCCTATAAGAATTAGCCTGGAAATATACTCAAACATTATTGTACTGGTTGATTATAGTAGCACCAAACATGAGAATATATTTGTCCACTTTTCTCCCCCCAAAAGCCTAGAATTCCAAATCAAGTTGGAATCAAATCAATCCCAGTTGTTCTGGACAACTCTTATTGTTAATGACAACTTAAATAGTATTCAACTAATATTGTTACTCATTCTAGTTTCTGTTTGAGCAGTTCTTGGCAATATTCAAAGTTTTAGAAGATACAGATTTTTAATTGACATCTCTGGAGAAATCCATTGGGTTTTGTGTTGGTTAGTCATTAAATCTTCAGTTTTATGTACCTAAATAATTATTCTTTTTGTAAAATATTGTAATCAATTATTTTATATATCCAGCTTTTACTATCTTTAATCAAATAGAAATCACTGGAGTCTAATCTTGAAAATCTGTCATAGAAAATTAGAGAAATAGTTTTATCTTCACTTCAGAATGTCAATATTCATAAACCATGAGCAGCAGACATTTCCATGAGTAGTACTACAAATAAGACTGAGAGTTCAGTCTCTGAGACCTGAAACCTAAGAAGTTAAAATATAAAACAGGACTAATTTAACTATAATATTTAGCTGGAGATCCAAGACTATAAATACTTGTCTAGCTTTTTTGCTGTTCTTAGTACTGTCTACTAATTTTACTAATTCTACCCATGCTAACCTTTAGTCAGAAACCTAATTCAGTTTATTGAGTCTTTCTAAATATTTGACATAAAAGTCATCTATTATGGATTGTGACTTCAAAACTTTCCAGACTATAAAAATTCCTAGTGTAACAGTTACTTAACATTTATGAATATCTAACTGACCTTGGGCCTTCTAGGGTATTCAGTTTCCAGATATTTACACTGATGAGTATACATCCAATAATTTGAACTTTTTCCCTCTATTTTCTTCACCTACTATACTGCTTTTGTTTTGAGGACATGAATATATATGTATATGTAGTTTTCTAAGTCATATTAAAAATGCTTGCCACAATGGGCACACATTTGGCTACATTATTAATAGTTTATATATAATTTCACCATGTTACTCTGTAGAAATAGTATGGATTTGAGAGCCAGAAAATTTCTTATTCAAATCTTAGGTCTACCATTTCCTAAGCTGTATGACTTGAATGACTTATTTCTGAGCCTCTCTCCTTATGTGAAAAGCAGGAGTTATTATAAGCATTATGGGGAATGAAAAATGGTGATGTATACTTTAATTATTACAGAAATAAGCAAGGATAAGGTACTCAACAAATAATAGTTATCATGAAAATTGTCAACACCTGGGAGAAGTACAACACCCCCTTCAACAGAACATGTGTTGTAATTTTTGGTTCACTGAATCTGGTCACAGCTCTGAAAAGGCTTACAACAGGATCTCTCTAGAGATCTTGAATGACACACCATTAACAGACTACATAAGGAGTGATTATGTTGGCAGGGGTCTTTACACACATATGATACCACTTTGTAGGACATCACATTCCACCTGCCTCTCACATTCACTGTAATATTCAGCAGCATGGTATGATTCATAGGGGAATACCACAGTTCTGGTTAAGATGGCAACTTCCTAAAAGACAACTTGATAATCTCTTTTTCACTTCCAGAACCCCATACAAATGACAAAGTAATTGAAAAAAAATGAAAAAAAAATGTTTGAAGGCCCCCAAATTTGCTCTTGAGATAGAAGCTTATCAAAATATTGGCAGATCTCACTGACAAGGCCTCATTTCCAAGGCCTGAAATGCTTGAAAGCATAATTCATCACTTGCATACACTTTAATAGCTGGAGATTTGTATCATTTAGAAGTACCTATTTATCTGGGAGGTTTCTGATTTTTTTTAAGATTTTATTTATTTATTCATGAAAGACTCAGAGATAAAGAGAGAGACATAGGCACAGGCAGAGGGAGAAGCAGGCTTCTCGACGCGGGACTCGATCCCAGGTCTCCAGGGAACCTGACGCGGGACTCGATCTCAGGTCTCCAGGATCACATCTGGGCTGAAGGAGGTGCTAAACCACTGAGCCGCCCAGGCTGCCCAGGTTTCTGATTTTGAAGAGTCACTGTCCCAAGAAAAAGTTGTCATCTTCCTGAGTTAATGGGAATTTCCTTGACAAGTAGGCACCAATACCAGAAAGAAATCTAGACACAGCCATAGAATGAACTAGTTCAGAATTTATAACACATAAATGGGTATCAATCCAGCTAGTTCTGGCATAGTGGTACCTTCCATTGTGGAAAGTAAAACTCCAAAACCCAAACAACTATAATGATGGGTCTAAGTTAAACATAATATAAATGATGTCTAAGCTACCTATCAAGATCCTTAAACTGTTGCTCCCTAAGCTACCTGTATAAATTTGTATCAAACATATACTTTAATACTTGAGAATAACTTCTTATAATAAGAATAGACCAGTATTGACCTCAGTTGTACCTCCTAGGGTTCCAGTTGAGCAAATCCAATAAACCAATAGTATCCATTTTAGAAAATCAAGGGGCTTTCTCCTTAAATTTCTCCTTAAATTGAATTTTCCACTTGGCTTGGACATTAATCTAGATACAGTAGGATGTATTAAGAATTGCACATAATCCATCTTGGCCTACAAGGAAGAAGCCTAAGGTAATGCTATCACCTACGACAAGTCCAATCAGTGAGGAAGACCTGAATGCCTTCCAGGCCAAAGAAGGTACAAATCACTCTTTTCTCTAAAGAATAACAATAACAATATACTGCCTGGTTGCCTCACAAGAAGTAAAATTGCACAGGCATATATAGTAGCCCTGAACTGAGAGTGCTGTTTATAATTACCCTGACCAAAATGGTTTCTACACCAGTGAAGAGAAGTATTGGTTGACACTGCCTCCAATGTGGCCTAATTGCCTGGTAGGCCTTAGCATGCCCAAACTGATTCCAATAATTAAACCTAGTCCTTGTTTTAGAGGGTAGTCGATCTAATCTGTACTGTTAGTTCATCCCACTAGGAGAGTGACATTTGCTTGCCCCACAGAATGACTATTTTTGAGATAGGAAAATCATTCAGAGATAATTTGTGTGGGTGGTGAAGAAACTGGGGCCATCCCTGCTATTTGCAATAGATGTATTAGAAAGGGAAATGGTGATCAAATCATGATCAGAGCCATTTGGTGGGGAACAGTAGGCACAGCAATTATAGGAAGAGGAACAAAGAGATAAACAAATTAAGAATACCTGCCTTGGTGCTTGATTTTCACATTTCCTGGTATTAGTCCTGGTCACTTTTCCCCAGGGTCCTAGGGCATACTTCCTTGTTCCTATAATAAATTCCCTTTTATACATAAGTTAGTTTAAATGGATTTCTGTTGCTTTTTACCGAAAGAGCTTTTAATCAAATAGACAGAGTCCTGATTAATAGGTGCTTTTCAGAATAAATGCATTTCCTTTAACCTTAGCTTTCCTGGAGTCAGCTATTTTCTGAAACCCATTTCTCCATTTTTCTTGAACTTTCATTTAGCTGGCTCTGGCCAGATTATATTAACTGATTATAGCAATGTTTGGAGAAATGAGCAGTACTCTTATGTACATATCCCTTACTGGACCTAAGTGTGAGGCAGAATAAAAGAAAAGCCAATATATACACCTGAGATCATATTATCAGCCAATGAATTCCAGAAACTTGGCAAAAAAGAATCATCAGCATCAGGTCTCTTTGCTCAATATTAGTATAATGGTTATGTGAGGAATTTGACTTTAAAAATATCTAATCACTACAAAAACATCCTCTATTCAGCAAGGGTAATTTAATTAGACACTATTCTTAAAATATAATATTGATCACTGAATATTGTCTCCTTTAGCTTTTAGGAAATGCCAGTGAAGTCATAGTGACATTGTGTGTTATGTAACTGTAGATGACTAATTAGGTCAGGGCAATATTGCCAATACAGCATGCCAAATGGAGCCATCAACCCAGTGAATAAACTTGCATCCTTCATACATAAAGTGGAAGCTACTATCCTCGAATCACCAAAAGGTGATTTGTGTTATTTCCTAGTAGTGGAGAAAGCTTTGTGGGCTCTCATGTGATGAGATCTATCTTTTGCCAAAGGGATTGCTGGCATTAGAATACAAGGCTGCTAAATAAACAGAACAAAATTAACTGGTCTATACACAGACTATTTTCTAGTATAAATCCTGTTCCTACTGTTTTATAATCACCTTCCTTTTTTATCAAGGTATAGGAAATCCCTACTTTTTTTTAAAGATTTTATTTATTTATTCATGAGAGACACAGAGAAAGAGAGACACAGGCAGAGGGAGAAGCAGGCTCCACGCAGGGAGCCCGACATGGGACTCCATCCTGGGTCTCCAGGATCATGCCCTGGGCCCAAGGCAGCGCTAAACTGCTGAGCCACCAGGGCTGCCTGGAAATCCCTACCTTTTAATGAGCTGTGTTGGCTATTAAAGAAGTCTGCATGCATCCCTTCACTCAAAAATAATCTATCCCATCCCTGTATTTGCAGAACAACTCATTGGTTCTTTTATTATAGCCCTCATCAAAAGTTGCCTCACATTTGAGTTAATTCTATGTTTCTTCTTGATTATATGCTTTTGAAAGTCTACTCCTATGTCTTATTCATTTTTATAGCTTCCATAGCTACAAAGGTAGCTAATCAAATTGTAGGTAATCAATTTTTAAAAAATTAAATAATAAGTGACTAATAATATTGATATCCCTTTAAGAGAAGAAATTAAAGCACTTGGAACTTTGGAGGTCATAAGTCCAAAGATTCTTGCTGCTTATAGAAATAAGGCCCAGTTAATTGAAATCACAGAACTTTTGTAGATATTAGAGAAACAACATAACATGAGCAAAGACTTTATATGCACCAACAAAGCTGGTTAAAAGGTGCATAGTTGGCACTGAAGCAAGTCAAACTGTCTTTGTGTTAAATCTAACTTTAAGTATACTAATTTCTGGAAGTATTTTATGTAAGTATCTGATTAGTTCTCCAGACAAGGTGGATTATATCTCAAATATGATGGGAAGAATCTGTTTAAATGTCACAGGAGAGGAAGTTATAACATAGCTTTAATAGCTTTTTATGCTCAGAATCTGATCATAGTAATTTTAGTTTGATAATTCAGAGAATGGAAGATATTTGCTTCTCAGAGTTAAATGAACCATTTGAAAAATACAAGTTCTATATAAGAAACATTTGATAAGATGTTTAAAATATCCTGACATTTACTGAGAAAGAATACTTAACACAGAAACAAATTTCCTTTCTTTTCAGTTTGAAATACCTTAAATTATATTTATTTTATGACTAAATTATTCATAAAAAATAAAATTATATTTGTAAATATATATTGATGGTAGAGTTAGAGAAATTACATAGTAAGAAAACAAATATTACCTTTATTTCCACAATCTATAAATAACTATCATTTACTTTTCATTGGATTTCCAGTAATATGTTTTATTTTATATATGTTTTACATAATTGATAACATACTGTACATAATTATAGATCCTGCATTTTTATTTAAAATTTTAATGTGAAACATTATCCATGATACTGAAAAAACTTTTAAATTACTTTTAACAATGACTATATGACATTCTATTATGTTGATATGCTCTATATTTTAAAGAATTTCTCCATTATTTGGCAACTTCTTTATTACAAATATTTTTCATTGATCATCTTATTCACATTTTTTGTATTTATTTATTTAATGTAAGTGACATTACTATTTGAAATATATGACCATTTCAAAAATTCTCAGCATAATTTACCAACTTGCTTCAGAGAAAGATTATCAAAATTTTACTACCCTAAATAATCACACATATTTCATTTCTTTACATGCTTTAACTGCTGAGAGAAAATATTCATATTCCAAATTTGCTAGTGGTGCTTTTTTACTTTATTTGTATCAATAGCTGTCAATTAATAAGGAGCCCAAAATTCTATAGTGACTCAGAGTCTGATTTCATTCAGCCAATATTCTTTATTTATCAAGTTCTGCCATTTTATTAATTTCGGTGATAAAAAGCAAACATAAAAATGTTGCTTTGATCATGCATAGCTTTCTTTTTTAAATAAAACACTGTGAATATTTGGTATTTATTTATTTATCACTACATTTATGTTTCAGTAAATTTATTTGGGGAAAAAAGACCTTAGATTTATTCACTAGTGGATAACAATTAAGATGATGATGATGTATAATAAAAACAAGAAGCACAATGACATTTTTTCTTTGTGTTAGACTCAGTAAGCCTTCATATACTGGATTTGATCCCAAGAGGAAAAACATAATGTAATTATTCATGCAAAATTTTAAGCCCTACAGTCTTTTGGTTCAGGTGTAAAAACTATATTTAAAAACTATATATTCTTCCTGTTAGTCAAATCATGACTGAATTCAGACTATAATCCTCTAATCATCAATTACTAGTAGCATCTTTTGGAAGCATATGAGAACTATGAGAAGAACCAATTTAGAGCTGCCTAGTCATTTAGAAGATTATTAGATAAAAATGAAAGTTGAGAATTTTTAGAGAAGATTGACTTGGAGATAATGCAGAAATAATCATAACGAGGGCTCACGTCAGATTTCATTTCTTCTGCATATTGTAATATCTGTACCTTGTAGCCATAAATGTTTTTGCTTGGTTGTTCAAGTTTCTAGCAGTTCCACTTGCAATGTCTGAAATTCAAAATTTCAATTTTGTCTCTCCTGGAATATAATATTAATCTGTATCTAATTGCTCTTTGTTCATCAACTGCATTAAATCCACCAGATGCAAATTTAAATATGTAGCTAATAAATCCTTCTAAAGTAGAAAGAATCAGAGAATTATGGTATAAATGTCTATATAAGTCAGCACCTTTTCTCTGCTCCATTTAGAAATCATGTAAAAATTTACTCAAGGAGAGAATTGGAAAACTCCATTTTCAGGGAAACTTTGAGACAGATTTTATTTGTAGACTATATGTCCATGGAAGGGTAAAGGCTGCACAAAAATCATCATGAAGAAATGAAGAGATGATGAGCAGGAGTTAATCCAGTGGTAGAAAACCTTAGAAAATCCTAGGGGGGGGGGAATCATTTCTTTAAAGATATCCTGGATTGCAAAAGTTTATCCCTTCACTGTAATAATAGAGACAGGAACCAAATTAAGAAGCTGTCAGGAATTGCATTTCATTGAGAAAGGCTGAAGGGGAGAGTTTGCATAGAATCTTCCTATATATTATTGTTCCAGAAATAAGTAATTTTTCAATGATGAGTAACAAAAATAAACTGGTATAGCATTAACACAAAGATATTGCAAGGGTAAAGGATGGAAAAGAACAACGAATTCGAAAGAGAGTTTGCACAAGTAGGTTATACTTTTGTAGTCTTTCAGACTCAACCTCCAAAAGGATCATTCCTTCCTTACTGATGCAAGAACAAAACGCTTCCCTCAAATACGGCTTTTTTATGAACTTACAAAAAAACGTAATACCAAAAAAGAAAATTAAAACAGTGTATTAATATATATATTTAAAGATAGTATTTTTAAAGCTCTCCTGAAAGAAAAAAAGAAAGTGGACTATTAAATTGAAAGTGAAGAATATGAAAGGATATCTTGGGAAAAATCAACACAGAACATTTAACAGCAAAACATATCCTGGTAAAATTATTCAATTTAAAGGAATAAAAAGAAATCTTTCAGTTAATTAAGGAGGGAGTTTAAGTCACTTCTTAGGGGAAAAAATATCAAACAGGCCTCAGATTTCCCCATAGCAATTTCAATGCCAGAATGTAATAAGGAGATAACTACAAGATACATGAGAAAAGATTTTATATGCAGACAAGCCAACACTCAAGTAGAAAAGCTAAAGAAAACTATTTGACTTTGCCACAAGTCAGGTAATATTGTTCTTAGGAGTTCTTACTTGAGGACAATTATTAAAGAATGAACTTCAGCAAACCAATATATGACTTTGAAAACTATCAGAAAAGAATTAACAGTATGTATAAATTCTACTTAACTGTAGAACAAAGAGTAAAATAAATGTGGAAATTAGAATGAATGAAGTAGAATAAATCATATGAGATAATTACATGTAATTTATAGTACCAAAGTAAATACGAAAAAAGGCAATAATAAAAATAAAAACTGGTTGACAAGAGATTTGAGAAGGAAAAGCCTGTAAATGTTATCACCCATCACAATAGGAAGATGATAGCTACAATCTACAGAAATATGTTAATTGCCACCAACAATATATTATAAAAAATCTTTCCATATCACTCAAAGAGACTCTATGGCAGTTTTTATTGGTTGTACAGCATTTTTGTTTCCAAATACATAATGATATTTTAAATGAGCCATATTATTGGAGATGTAGGTGTTCCCCAAATGTTAATATTATAAGAAATAGTGCTATGAAATTTTAATGTAAGTTTTTAATGTATTTGTGTGATTACTTTTTAAGTTAAATTCCTAGTAACAAAATTCTTGGATTCAATAGACTGACAAATTTTGGAACTATCTTTTGAAATAAGAAATGATGATAATTATTTCTCTTGATCCTTGCCCACCTAGATATCAATATTATTTTCTCTCTTTACAGAATTTCTGAGCAGGGGATATGTCATATTTAAATTTGCAACTATTTCATTATTCATAAACCAAAAAATTCATTATAGTTGCCTACTTGTATTTATTCATTTTTCAAGACAACTGTTTATTCCCTTTGCCTACATTCCAGGAAAGAGGACAGAAAAGAGGTAAACAGGATGAAGTTTGCATTATTTTCACATTGATCTCCAAGAGTTCATCATGTATTATGACAACTCTTTATCATGCTTGTTGTAAATACTGCTGCCTTTAAAAATTTTATTTATACCATTTACAAAACCATAAAAAATAAAATTTTGTGATAAAATCTATTTTCTTTTTTCTCTATAGCTTCTGCCTTTGTGTCATACTTAGAAAAAATTTTGATCCTAATTTTATATAAACTCCTTTTGGTACCTTAAGTCTGTAGATTTTTTCTATAGCATCTGTGATTTATTTTTGTCTCTCATTCTTTTCTGCCTTCTTTAACTTTGACTGAAAATATTGTATGATTCCATTTCCTCTCCTCTCTTAGCATATCAATTATACTTCTCTTTCAAATATTTTTGATGGCTGCTTTAAAGTTTGAAATATATATTTAGAACAAATTCAAATCCATTTTCATTTTATTTTCAATTTGAGATTATGCATTTAGTGCTTTTCTTCTAATCTGAATACAGGTGACACACAATGTTACATTAGTTTCAGGTGTACAACATAGTGATTCAACAAGTCTATACATTATACTATACTCACCACAAATATAGCTACCATCTGTCATCATACAATGCTATTACAATACCATTGACTATATTTCTGATGCTGTGCTTTTTATTCTCATGACTTGTTCATTCCATAATTGGAAACCTGTCTCTTTTCCTTTCCCCTTCACTCATTCTGTCCAATTACCCACCCTTTGGCAATCATCTGTTTGTTCTTTGTATATATAGGTCTGATTCTGCTTTTTGTTTATTTGTTTGTGTGTTTTGTTTTTCAAATTCCCCACATAAGTGAAGTCCTATAGTATTTGTCTTTCTCGGACTTATTTTACCTAGCATAATACCTTCTGGGCCATCCTTGTTGCAAATGGCAAGATCTTATCCTTTTATGGTTGCATAATATTCCATCATATATATATATGCATATATATGAAGCATATATGGAATATTATACACGCACACGCACACACACATACATACACACATCTCCTTTATCCATTCATCGAATAATGGACACTTGAGCTGCTTCCATATCTTGGCTATTGTGAAAAATGCTGCAATAAATATAGGGGGCATATATCTGTTTTTAAAGATTTTCTAAATTAATTAATTATGTGAGCTTGAGGAAGGACAGAAGGAGAGGGAGAGAGAGATCTCAAGCAGACTCCACGCTGAATGCAGAGGCTGATGTGAGGTTTGACCTCATGATTCTGAGATCATGACCTGAGCTAAAGTTGGACACTTAACCAACTGAGCCACCCAGGCATCCTAAAGGTGTATATATCTTTTTTGAATTGGTGTTTTCATTTTCTTTGGTTAATACCCAAGAGTTAAATTATTAGAATCTTATGGTATTTCTATTTTTAAACTTTTGAGGGACCTACATATTATTTTCCATAGTGGGTGTACTAATTTACATTCCCACCAACAATGCATGAGGGTTCCTTTCCCTCTATATTATCATCAACACTTGTTATTTCTTGTCTTTTTGATTTTAGCCATTCTGATAGGTGTAAGGTGATATCTCATTGTGGTTCATATCTGCATTTCCCTGATGATTACTGATACTGAGCATCTTTTCATGTGTCTCTTTGCCATTGGTATGTCTTCTTTTAAAAAGAAATCTATTTAGCTCCTCTGCCCTTGCCCATTTTTAATCAGATTACTTGATTTTTGCTTGCAATTGAGTCATATGAGCTCTTTATATATTTTGGATATTAACTCCTCATCACTGATATATCATTTGCAGATATCTTTTCCTGTTCAGTAGGTTGCCTTTTTTGTTGTTGATAGTTTCCTTCACTGTGCAAAATCTTTTCATTTTAACATCTACTTTCAAATAAAACTATACCATGTCATGTGGAGCATAGAGTCCTTTTTTTAAGGTTATTTATTTATTTATTTATTCATGAGATAGAGATAGATAGAGAGAGAGAGAGAGAGAGAGCAGAGATAGAGGCAGAGGGAGAAGCAGGCTCTATGCAGGGAGCCTGATGTGGGACTCGATTCTGGGTCTCCAGGATCATGCTCTGGGCTGAAGGTGGCACTAAACCTCTGAGCCACCCAGGCTGCCCCAGCATAGAGTCCTTATAATAGAGTATTCTCAAATCTTTCCTCCATCTCTTATTACATTTGTTATTCATTTCACTTATCCACAAGTGACAATCACCTGATTGTTACTGTTCAAATGTTATAAAATTTGCAAATAAAAAAAATTAAAAAGTGATTTTACCTTTATTTATTGCTTCTCTAATACTCTTTCTTTCTTTATGCAGATCCAAGTTTCTAACTTACAATTATCTTCCTTTTAAAGACTTCTTTCAATATTTCTTGCAATGCAGGTCTACCTGTGACAAATTTGATCAATTCTTATTTGATTAAGAAAGTACTCCCCCTGAGTTTTGAAGGATAGTTTCACTGGATAACAATTACAGGATAGTATCTATTCTTTCCACAGTAAAAGTTTCACTCTACTCTCTTCTTGAAAAAAGTCCAATGTAATTATTTTCCTTGTTTTTCTACAGATAAGGATTTTTTTTTCCTTCTGGCTTCTTTCAAAAATTTCCCCTTTGTCTTTGATATCTTATAGTTTCAATATGATATCCCTAGGGGTAGTTTTTAGTATTTTCCCCACTGGGTACTCTCTGAGCTTTCTGGATGTCTGGTTTGGTTTCTGAATTTAATTTTAGAAAATTAGTAGCTATCCTTTCTTCAAACGTTTCTTTTATTCCTTTCTCACTTTTTGCTCCTTTTGGCATTTCCACTTTGTGTATATTGCACCTATTATAATTGTACTTGGTACTTGATACTGTGTTCAGTATTCACTTTTTTTTAATTATGTTTTCTCTGAATTTAATTTCAGAAAATTGGTAGCCATAACTGCTTCAAATTATTTTCCTTTCTTTCTTTTTGCTCCTTCTGGCATTTCCATTTTGTATATGCCATGCTACTTGATATTGTGCTCAATATTCTTTTTTAATTATTATTCTGTTTTCTCTATGCTTTTCAGTTTAGAAAATTTCTATTGACATTTCTTCAAGTTCATGATTGTTTCCTCATCTGTGTGTGGTCTAGTGATGACACCACAGATATTCTTCATTTTTCTATTTTTTTTTAATTTCTAGCCGTTCCTTTTGATTATTTCTTCAAGTTCCAATTTTCTGATTGATTACCTACCCCCCCTTTGAATGTTATTCACTTTTCCCATTAAAGCCCTTAGTATACTAATCATGGTTATTTAAATTTTCTGGTTTTATAATTTCAAAATATCTGCCATATCTGAGTTTGGTCTTTTTTGTGTGTGTGTGATTTTGTATTATGATGTTTGTCTTTTAAACAAAGAAATCTTAAAAAAAAACAAAACAAACAGAGAAAGAGGGAGAGGCATAGGAAGAAGGAGAAGCAGGCTTCTCATGAGGAACCTGATGCAGGACTCAAACCCAGGACCCCAGGATCATGGCCTGAGCCAAAGGCAAGGTGGCTCAACCACTGAGCCATCCAGGTCCCCCAATATTTGTCTTTTTTTAGCTTGTGTTTGTTGTTGTTGACTTTTAGCATGCCATGTAAATTTTCACTGAGATCCAGACATGATGTATTGGGTAGAAGTTGTTGAGGCAGATAGGCCTTTAGCATGAAGGTTATGTTTATCAGACTAGCAGTTTGGCTCGGTTTACTGGTGATTGTAGTTCTGGTGTTAGAGGCTAAAATTTCCTCTAGGATCTGGTTTTGATCTCCCTTTGTCTTTGGGTTTCTATAGAGACTCCTTCTTAAATAAGGTCTGAGGCTTGTCATTCCCTTACAAGCTTTTTAATTTCTAGAATTTCCTTTCAATGTCTTTCACAGAATTTCAATCTCTCTGCTTAGATTATTAGTTTGTTCTCACATATTATCCACATTTCCATTATCTCCATAACAAATGTTACTGTTTTTAAAAAAATTTACCCTTGATATAATTCCAATATTTTTGTCTTACCTGAGTCTGATTCTGATGTTTGCTTTGTTTATTCAGATTGCGTTTTCATCTTGCCTTTGGTATGTTTTGTAATTTTTTTGTTAAAAATTAGACTTGTATTGGGTAACAGCAACTGAGTTAGGCTTTTAGTATGAGGATTTAGGATAATCTGGCTAAGAGATTGGTTGTGTTTATTGCTTATAGTTGTACATACCAGACCTTCAAATTTCTCGTGTCCTTGTTTTTGTACCACTTTACCAAGTGTTTCTCCATTGGTATAGTTTTTCCCCCCTTCAATGAGACAGCAAGTTTGTGGGGGCAATGCTAAAGTTACAGAAATGTCCTTCTGCCAGGGGAGATAAATCTCTCAAAAATTATTTTTTCCTAGAGAGTTGACCTTTATTTTTTTAAAGATTTTATTTACTTATTCCTGAGAGACACAGTGAGAGACAGAGACACAGGCAGAGGGAGAAGCAAGCTGCCTGCAGAGGGCCTGATGCAGGACTAATCCTAGGACCCCAGGATCACAACCTGAGCTGAAGGCAGACAGTCAACCACTGACCTACCCAGGTATCCCAACAGTAGACCTTTATTATAGAGGGTTCTATGGGCATGTTTCATAATGGTCACCCTTTCCCTTACATTTTGGAGGAAAAAAAAAAAACAACTCTAATATCTTTACCATGAGAATTTGACAGTTCAAAGGTCAATGGCTATGAGGCCTAGTTGGCTCAGTCAGCTAAGCATCTGACTCTTGATCTCAGCGCAGTTGTGAGTTAAAGCCCTGCATTGGGCTACACACTGGGTGTTGAGCCAACTTAAAAAAAAAAAAAAAAAGCCATGAAAGTATGGGCTCCTCTTAAATCTGTAGTCCCCAGAAATTTCTATCTCATGCATTTCACTCTTGATTTTCAGCAAATTTTCAAAATAAACACTTAAGTATTCAGACCAGTTGGAGGCTCCAGTAGCTTGTATTCTAGGAAAGCAGATCTTGGTTATGCTCTGGATTTGCCTGTCTTTCCAGATTTCAACATGATGGTTTGCCCCATATCCTAGATTCTCTGATGGGTCAAAAATTACTGATTTTCAGTTTTTAAAATTTTTCCTTATTGTAAGGAGAGGGATGATTACTTCTAAACTCTACCTGCTGGAGCTGAAACAAAGTTTATACTTGATTTTGTATCATACATGGGGTATAACACCTTCCAGCCTTCAAATGGTGAGATCTTCTATTCTAGAGCCACCTCTTCTTTTTCAGGTAATGACAGAACTGAGGGCTACATAAGAGGAAGCATCTTCTACAGTCCTGTCATCATTAAAGTGTATTAGATCTGAGTAATTTTCTTGTCCTTCCTTCTCACATGCTGTTTCCCTTGATTTCCGATGGGTAGCCATGGGATTTATTGTTGTTTAGTGATGATCTGCAAATAATTTTCAATATGAATATAGAGCACATATATGAATCTATTTGTCTAGCAATAGTCACATTGGCCTACCATTTGTTCAACAGCTTAAAGTCTTTGTTCACTTTAATTCTACACTGTTCTTTTCAAATCAAAAATTTAAGAAACTAATTAATGAAACACAGGGTCTCCCTTCAGAAAGTTTTCTTCAGAAAGTTGCATTTGTATCTTATATAACAATGTTTTTAGCAGCTCCCTAACATAGATTCTGAAAAATCTCAAAAGACCACAAAAGTTGGGTAATTTCAATAGTGCCACTGTTTGGAATGTCTGTCCTTTAGTTTTTTAAGACTTTCTTTTATGTTTAAGAATCCAGACCTTTTCTATTCACAATTGGTGTTATACAAAGGCAGAACAAGTTTTAGCTTAGTTTTTCTCAGCCTCAGGACTTAGCATTAGAGATAATTAAAATTATGGATTTGACAATTATTAGAGATGAGATTCTGAAAGCAAAATAAAGGCATTCCTTCAAAAACATAGCCTTTTGTCATGTGAAGCTCTACACTTGCCACAATTGAAAAAGGTTTTCCAAGAATATTTCCCATGTTAATAAAGAATTAAAAGTCTGATTGTAATCCCATTTAAATGTGTTGTTAATTATTTAAAACCAAAAAATAAAAGGTGGGTAGGATGAATATTTGAATGTCCTGGGATATGGCTTACCAAGTCCACCCAAGGATTTCGTAATTTTCTAGGAGAACGTATTCATATTTAACTTTGCTATATATTAATTCATTAGAGCTGAGAAATTGTGAAGTTGTACTTAAGTTATACATTTCTGCTGATTATAAAAGATAACCCCAAATGTTCTAGTTTTATTTATCTCTCTGAGTTTAGTCAATTTTTTCCAGTTTGCAGTCTCTGAAAACTTATCCTAACATTCTTTTTTATCCCCTCCTTAAACCAAGTCTCTGGGGATGCTTTCTGTGCTTTAGGCCTTCAAGTGTAGGTTCTGAGGAAAGGGACCTGTGAATTTCTAGGATTCCTGGTGGAAGCTAAGGTTCTTGTGGAAGGTGCATTCTGGATATTCCTCTTCCCACTCTGCCTCACACTTTAATCAAGCATATTCCCACAGCCTCTTGTTGCTGCAGTATTCCTTTTTTTTTTTTATTCCTTTTTTTTAAGATTTTTTTTTTTAGTTAGTTATTCATGAGAGACACACACAGAGAGAGGCAGAGACACAGGCAGAGGGAGAAGCAGGCTCCCCTTGGGAATTCCATCCCAGGACCCCAGGATAATGACCTGACTGAAGGCAGATGGCCAACCACTGAGCCACCCAGGTGCCCTGGAATATTCCTGTTTTGTTGCCTGCAAGATGGCCCAAATTAGCTCTTCTTCCATGAGGTCCACCTGACCCATAGGAAACTAATGCAGCAGCTAACATTCACTTTTATTAAACACCATTTGTAATGGACTACATACACCTGTAGTCCCCAGATGCTATTAGAACCAGCTTAATTTTCTTACTAACACCCTCATATATTAATGACCCTAATAAATTATTAGATATGTTTCTATAATTTTACAAGAGTCTGTCCTTAAATTTTTGAAAGTTATACTTTGAAATATACAAGTAACAGTATTGTTAAATAAGCTCCTATTTTCCCATTATATGTCTAAATCTCTTTATTCTTGTGCGGTTTTTTTTCCTTTTTTTTCTGTCTCATCCTCATTTCCACCATTATATTTCATTTACTTGGGCATAATTAGGAGTAGAGAAGCTTTATTCTTTGTTATATGTTGGATGCAACTCTAGATTCACATTCATTTTTATTTAATGGATAAAATAATGCATGTTTTATAACTTTCAGAAAATAGAGTGTATGTTCAGTTTAATTTCACCAAATTTGGGACACCTGGTCTCTGTGGTTGAGTGTTTGCCTTTGGCTCAGGGTGTGATCAGGGGATCCTGGGTCAAGTCCCGCATTAGACTCCCTGCAGGGACCCTGCTTCTCCCTCTACCTAGGTCTCTGCCTCTCTCTGTGTGTCTCTTGTGAATAAATTAATAAAGTAAAATAAAAATAAAAAATAAAATAATAATTTCACCAAATTTTCAGAATATTTCAAATGTATTATAGCAGTTTTTTTATTTGCTTGGCATACTTGGGCACAAATACATATATTTTACTGAATCATATTCTAACTTTATAAATTTTCCAAATGTCTGAGTACTAATACACCTTATTGAAATAAAGTGATATTGTTTTTAAATCATAGAAACATATTTGCCATATTTCTTCCTACTTGGGCTAGAAACTTCAAGTTATGGTATGAATTCCAAATGGAGACAAGTAAAATGCAAAAAAAGAAAAAAGAGGACTATAAAAATCATTTTTATTATAGTGCTTGAAGCTTCCATTTGAATGTTACATTCTTCAATAGAATGTCAGTATCATTTTGATATTCTAACATCATCAGTGATTTTTTTAATCTGAAAATTGCTTTGAGTTTGTAATATTAAAATATATTTTTAAAGATCTTAAATTTCATCTATAACAGCAAGAGAAAATGATTGTTAGACATTTCCTCTTAACCAAAAGGATATTTAAAGGTACTTATTAAGTGCCCGAAAATATGAACCTTGGAAACCTGTTCTCTAGTCCACCTCCATATTGTCATTTATCCCATCTCTGATGAGATATGATGGTGAAATTAATTCATTCACACCACAAGACTACTCTAAAGCTTAAAATAAAGGACAAATTTATCTGCTAGAGAAGGAATTGTCTATGAATGCCTTACTTAATATTTTCTGGTTTCTTGCTCTTACTCTTATATTTACTATTTAGACCTCCCTCTAATTTTCTAGTTATTTGGTTTGTGTTCCTGATTTTTTGGTTTGGTTTGTGTTTATGTTTATGACAGAATCTTTCCCTAAACTCTAACTCCTAACTTCCAACCAGGCCCTGCTTCCCAGACCTTGATATCAATTTCTAATTCTCACTTAAAGTGATATTCATAGCTTAGAACTGGGAACACATCTACATATTTCCTTTTGGGTGGGTGATAGCTTTCCTAGCCACTCTTGAGACTAGCTAAGCTTTTGATATCCTATTCTACCCAAAATCTGGTTCTACACGAGGCAAATTATTTGCTTTGATATGTCTCCCCAAGTCCACACAATTGGAGGTGTAAGTTGTCTCCTTCTAAGTTTATCTTCAAAGAGTTTTTATTTAAAGCATATCATCATTAGAAGAAAGGAAAGAACAGACTAGAAGAAACAAAAGAAGATTACATAATTGCCATCAATCAAAACCTAGTGTTTTTTTTGCTCTTTTGTACTAAGTAACATCTCTAAATGAGAAATCTGTTGCTTGAATAAATCCAGCTTCCTTACTGAGCATCAAAAACACCTTTCATAAAGGGAGGGGACAGTATAGCAAACTTGTAAAGAACATAAAAACATATGGAGTCAATACTGGATTCAAATCCTGGACTGGTCACTTCTTAGATATATAACTTAGGCCAAGTTACTTAAATTTTCTGAAGCAATAAATTAGAATTTGATATACCTTATTCCTATAATACACCTTAAATGTAATAATGTATGTAAGATGGTTAGTAAGTGTTCAATGATATATGTTATTGTGCTTTTATTATATTCTAGCACAAAGAAATTATTATTCATATTTCACTAACCTAAGAGCTCAGATTGAGCAGCACAATCTATAACAGCAAAGGCAGCCATTTAGGATGAGTAATGGTGCTTCATTCTGAAGATGACCCTCATGAGGAGGCAAAACCAAATGTTCCATTTGCCATATCCACAAATACAGCCTTGTGAGAAAATACGAAAGGTTTTTTTTTTATGACTAGCATATGGGAGTGACTGATTTATTTTTCGTCAGGGAATGAAGAGTTCCACAGAGGTAAATTTTCCAAATAAAGAAGCAAGTTATCAAGAAAAGTCAATTTATTTAATCACTGAATGCTGATATTTAGAATATTATTTATTGCATGGTACAGTAACACTGTAGCAAATATTTTTGAATACTTATCAGGCAAGTATTCCTCAATTCCTATTTGATGTCAGAATTTAGATTTTCTGAATTATGATCATTCTAGGGCAATTAAGACAATACTACAGTTCTTGGAGGAGATTAGTTTAAGAGTGTGTTTATAGCCTAGCCTAGTCAGCGAATCAACAATGTTTAAGGGTAGGGGTATCTGGGGAATTCTTCTTGGGTCCAAAGGAGGATAGGACCAAAGCAAACAATTATTTCAGTATCTGAATATTTATGTCTGGATGTGATTAATTTTTGGTACTGTTACAGTGACTTTGCAAAAATGAAGGGAGTCGGGTAAGGATAAAGCTGAGAGACTTGAAGGTAGTAGAGGAGAGACATGAGCATCTTGTACTGGAAACTACTAGTTGCATGCACAATATACATTCTTCCCTACTAATAGAACTCTGGTTTTGTTGGAGTCATTAATGTAATTATCTAAAAACTACATTTCCCAGCATTCTTTGCAGATGGAGACCATGCTGTATTGCTTTGGAAAGTGAAGAAGGGTTGAATAGGTGAGGGGGCATCCAGGAAAACTATTTAACAGGGAAATGGATTCACATGAAGTGTACCCTTTTATTCTGACTTATTCCTTTTTCTGATCAGAAAAGTAATGCATACTTGAGATTGAGAAGCCATTTTGCAACAAAGAACCATGAGAAAAAGAATAAGAGATTAATATAGATCTTGACTCTAATGCCAGTGAGACTCTGGACCAATGTCTGCAAACACCAAACTCTAGATGCTAGACTTACCATAATGGCAATAAAATAAAACCTTTATCTTGTCAAAGGCATTATGTTTTGGCGTTTCTATCATTAGAGAGAAAAGCATTTCCAACTGATATTCTACCGACTACACCCAACTTAATATCCTCCATTATTATTTCTTATTATGTTTGATAGTAGCTTTTCATAAACTTTACGCAAATTTGGCTTGCCAATAAAAAGTATCCTAAATGACACACTGTCTTAATAGCTGTCAAAAACACAAAGGGAGGGCATCTGCATTGCACAGTCAGTTAGGCATCTCCCTTCCACTCAGGGCATGATCTCAGGGTCTTGGGATCAAGCCCTGCATTGGCTCCCTGTTCAGTGAAGAGCCTGCTTCTCTCTCTCTCTCTCTCCTATCCTCCTCCCACCTCCACACTAGCTCTCACTCTATCTCAAATAAATAAATAAAATGTTTTTTAAAAAGCATAAAGGATTATGTTTTCCTACATTAAATTGTTCTAAGCTGATATCTGTTATATCTTATTTTTTATATATAATTTTACAATGTTATTCACATTACCCATCACAATTTTTATTTATAATCAATGGCTTCCAATAAAATATGGACAAGGAAAGCAAATAGATATGCTGATATTCTATAGCATTTATTTTGGCTTTTTAATATTTTCCCAGTACAGCATCTCTTGTTTTTTTAATATGTTTTAAAAATTAATAGACTTAGTGTTTCAGACATTTTAGGTTTACAGAAAACTAAGCAGATAATAAGATTTTCCATATACCTTCTCTCTCCCCTGCTCACAGTTTGCCCTATTATTAATACCTTTCATTAATGTGTTATGTTTTTTATAATTAATGAACCAATATTTATACATTATTATTAACTAAAGTCTATACTTTAAAACAGAGTTTACTCTTTGTTGTACAGTACCATGGGTTTTGGCAAATGCCTAGTGTCATATAGCCACCATTATAGTGTCACACAGAATAGTTTTACTGTTCCCAAAATACCCTTTATTTCACCTATTAATCCCTCTCCTCCTACTCTAGAACACTGTAAATCACTGAACTTTATATTGTTTCTACAGTTTTGCTTTTCCAGAATTCTATATAGTTGAATTCATACAGCATGTACACTTTTCTGATTAGCTTCTTTGACTTAGTAAAATGCAATGAAGTTTTCTCTATGTTCTTTAGGTAGATTGATAGCTCATTTCCTTTTATTCCTGAATAATATTTCATTCTATGAATTCATCAGAGTTTGTTTATCCACTTAACTTTTAAAGAAGATCTTAGGGGGGAAACTGGGTGTCTCAGTTGGTTAAGCGTCTGCCTTCAGCTCAGGACATGATCCCAGGATCCTGGGATTGAGCCCCACATCAGGCTCCCTGCTCAGTGGGGAGCCTGCTTCTCCCTCTCCTCCCCACCCATGCTCTCTCTCACTATATCTGCCTCTCTCACATAGAAACAAATAAAATCTTAAAAAAAAAAAGGATCTTGGTTGTTTACAGCATTTAACAATTACGAATGTGTCTGCTATAAACAGGTTGTGTGCAGATATATTTATAGACATAAAATTTCAACTCATTTGGATAAATATCTAGGAACACAATTATTGGAGTGTATGGTAAGCCTATTTAGCTTTGAAAGAAAATTCCAGACTATATTTCAAGGTAGCTATACCATTTTGCACATCCACCAGCAATGGATGAAAGTTTCTGGGGGATCCCTGGGTGGCGCAGCGGTTTGGCGCCTGCCTTTGGCCCAGGGCACGATCCTGGAGACAGGGATCGAATCCCACATCGGGCTCCTGGTGCATGGAGCCTTCTTCTCCCTCTGCCTGTGTCTTTGCCTCCCCCCCCCCTCTCTCTCTCTCTCTCTCTCTCTCTCTCTCTGTAACTATCATAAATAAAAAAATTAAAAAAAAGAAAGTTTCTGTTGCTACACATCTTTTCTAGCATATGAAGTTGTCAGTGTTTTCTATTTTAGCTATCCAAAACGGTGTATAGTAGTATCATGTGGTATAATTTTCCATTTCTTAATAATATATGTTATTAATATTTTTTTTCATATTCTTACTTGCCATTTATTTAGTTTCTTTGATGAGATATCTTTTCAGAACTTTTGTTCATTTTGTAAAGCCACTTTTTTGAGTTTTGACTGACACATAAAAAGCTGTACATAAAAGTGAAGGACAGCATGGCTTTAATGGTAATCAACCAAACATTTAAAGAAGAATTGATACTGGGCAGCCTGGGTGGCTCAGCGGTTTAGTGCTGCCTTCACCCCGGGGCATGATCCTAGAGACCCAGGATCGAGTCCCACATTGGGCTCCTGGCATGGAGCTTGCTTTTCCCTCTGCCTGTGTCTCTGCCTTTCTCTCTCTCTCTTTGTGTGTGTCTCTCATGAGTAAATAAATAAAATCTTAAAAAAAAAAGGAAGAATTAATACCAATACTTCTCAAACTTTTCCAAAAAAAAAAAAAAGAGGACAGATACTTCCAAAACTCATTTTATGAGGCCAGCATTACCCTAACACCAAAGCTCAACAAAGATGACACAAGAAAATGAAAAGCCAAGATTCCTGAAGAAGACAAATTTAATGATCCTCAATAAAATATTAGAAAATTGAATACAACAGTAAATTAAGTGGGATTTTTTTAATAATAAATTTATTTTTTTATTGGAGTTCAATTTGCCAACATACAGAATAACACCCAGTGCTCATCCCGTCAAGTGCCCCCCTCAGTGCCCGTCACCCATTCACCCCCATCCCCCACCCTCCTCCCCTTCCACCACTCCTAGTTCATTTCCCAGAGTTAGGAGTCTTTATGTTCTGTCTCCCTTTCTGATATTTCCTACCCATTTCTTTTCCCTTCCCTTCTAATCCCTTTCATTATTATTTATATTCCCCAAATGTATGAGAACATATAATGTTTGTCCTCTGATTGACTTATTTCATTAAGTGGGGTTTATTGCATGCATGTAAGAATAGCATGTTTAACATTCACAAATCCATCAATGTGACATGTGACAATAACAAAATAAAGGATACAAATCTTATGATCATCTCATCAGATGCAGAAAAAGCATCTGACAAATCTTAAGAATTAATTAATGATAAAAATTTCAACAAAATAAAGGCCTATACAAGCCCTCAGCCAACGTCACACTCAATAGTTAAAAGTTGAAGTTTATCCTTCAAATTCAGAAACAAGAAAAGGATGCCTACTCACCATATTTATTGAAGTATTTGAGTCCTAACCAAAGCAATTAGGCAAGAAAACTAATAAAAGAGCATCCCAGTCAAAGAGAAAAAAGTAAAACTATCACTATTTTCAGATTATATTATATAGAAAACATTAAAGACTCCATCCCAAAAATGTTAAAACTAATCAATAAACTCCGTAAGTTGCAGGATAAAAAAATCAATATACAAAAATATGTGTTTCTATATATTAATAATAAACTATGAGAGAAATAAATTAAGAAAATAATCCCATTGACAATTGCATCAAAAAGAATAAAATACCTAGGAATAAATTTAATTGAAATGTGAAAGAGCTATACACTGAAAAATATGTCAATGATGGTAACTTTAAAAAGACAGAAATGAATGGAAAGATATTCAATGCTCAGGGAATGGAAGAACACATATTGTTAAAATGTTTATACTACAGAAAGCAATACACAGATTCAATACAATCTCTCTCAAAATACCAAAAGCATTTTTCACAGAATTAAAATAAATAATACTAAAATTTGCATGAACCACAAGAGATCCTAAATAGCCAAAGCAATCTTGAGAAAACATGACATTCCAATTTCTAACTATACTACAAAGCTTTGGTAATCAGAACAATATACCAACACACATAGATCAATGGAAAAGAAGAAAGAGCCCAGAAACAAACCCATGCTTATGTAATCAATTAATGTACAACAAATGAGGTAAGAACATAAAATGTGGAAAAGATGGTTTCTTCAAAAAGTGGCATTGGGAAAACTGGGCAACTACATGCAAAAGAATGAAACTGAACCAGTATGTTACACTGGTAAATAAAATTTCATAAAAATGAACTCTAAATGGCTTAAAGATTTGAATTTAAGTCTTGAAACTATAAATATCCTAAAAACAAGAACAAAAACAAAGGTGGAGTCTTTGACATTCATCTTGGCAAAGGCATTTCGGAATGGACACCCAATGGCAAGGCAACAAAAGCAAAATTAAACAAATGAACAAAACAAAACAACTAAATAACTAAACAAAACTAAATGCCCCTGCACAGGAAAGAAAAGTATCATCAACATCAATAAAAAAGAAACCAACAATAGAATGAAAAGGCAGCCTATGAAATGGGAGTATTACAAACCATATATCTGATAAGGGGTTAATATATAAAATATACAAAGAACTTTCATGTTCATCTGCTTTGTTTCTTAAATTCCACATATGAGTGAAATCATACGGTATTTCTCTTTCTTTGATTGGCTTATTTCAGTTAGCATAATATCCACATTGTTGAAAATGCTAAGATTTCATTCTTTCTGATAGCTGGATAATATTCCATCATATATATATATACACACACCACATCTTTATCCATTCATCAGTTGTTGGACATTTGGGCTCTTTCCATAATTTGGCTCTTGTTGATATTGCTGCTATAAATGTCAGGGTGCATGCATTCCTTCAAATCAGTATTTTTGTATCCTTTATGTAAATACTCAATAGTGTAATTGCTGGATCATTGAGTAGTTCTAAAGTTTAGTTTTTCAGGAATCTTCATACTATTTTCCAGAGTGGCTACACCAGTTTGTATTCCCACCAACAAGAGGATTCCCTTTTTTTTTAATTAAAGATTTTTATTTATTTACTTGATAGAAAGTACAGGCAGGGGGAACGGCAGGGAGAGGGAGGAGCTGACTCCCCACTAAGCAGGACCCCCCCTCATTGGGGCCTGATACCAGTACCAGAGCCAAAAGTAGACCTTTAACAGACTGAGCCACCCAGGGCCCCCCACCTGGAGGATTCTTTACAACAGATTACTGAGCCCCACCCCACCCCCAGGCTTCAATTCCCTAGATCTGGCAAGAGGGTTCCCTTTCTCCACATCCTCACTAACACTTATTGTTTCTTGTGTTGTTAATTTTAGTCATTCTGACAGGTGTGAGGTGGTATTTCATTGTGGTTTTGATTTGTATTTCCCTGATGATGAATGATGTTGAACATCCTTTCATATGTTGGTTAGCCATTGGATGTCTTCTTTGGAGAAACATCTGTTTATATCTTCTGCCCATTTCTTATCTGGGTTATTTTTGGGGGGGGAGGGTGTTGAGTTTGATAAGTTCTTTATAGATTTTGGATACCAATCCTTTACAGATACATCATTTGAAAATATCTTCTCCCATTGCATAGCTTGTGTTTTAGTTTGTTGATTGTTTCCTTTGCTATGCAGAAGCTTTTTATTTTGATGAAGTCCCAATAGTTTATTTTTGCTTTTGTTTCCCTTGCTTAATTATACTGTATGTTAACCAACTGGAATTAAATAAAAATGTTAAAAGAGAAATAAATATCATGTAAATCTATATAATATAATAATATAACATACTAATCTTTATATACTTCAAGAAAATTAAGATAATATGATTTAAAATAAGACATGGATATCATTCCTATAATATTGAGTATGTCAGATAGAAGCTGCTGGAATGACTATGCTGCATAAAAATTTTCCAAGTTCAAATTAAATTAAATAAAGAACTCATGCAGATAAATAGCAGAAGAGCAAACTATCTAATTAAAAAACGGGCAGAGTATGTGAACAGGCATTTTTCTGAAGAAGGCATACAAATGGTCAACAAGTACTTGAAAACCTGCTCACATCCAGAATCATCAGGGAAATGCATACAAAAACCACAATGAGATATTACTATACACCTGTTAAAATGACTATTATCAAGAAGACCAGAGATAACAAGTATTGGCAAGGATGTAACGAAAAGGAGATTCTTGTGCACTATTGGTGGGATTCTAAAGTGGTTCAGCCACTACATTCAGCTACTACATATTCAGAACAGTATGGAGGTTCACCAAAAATTAAAATTAGAATTACAATATGATCCAGCAATTACACTTATGGGTATTTACTCTAAGATAACAAAAACACTTACTTGAAAAGATGTATGCACTCTGATGTTCATTGCAGTATTATTTATAATATTCAAGACATGGAAGCAACTTCAGTATCCACTAATGGGTGAATAAAGAAAATGGATAAAGAAAAAATATATATACAATGTGATATTATTAAGCCATAAAAAAGAATGAAATCTTGCCATTTGTGACAACATGCATTGACCATAAGGGCATTAATTTAGTGAAATAAGTCAGTGAAAGACAAATACAATATGATCTGACTTACATGTGGAATACAAAAAAGAAAAAAATAATAAGCTCATAGACATGCAGAATAGATTGGTGCTTGCCAGAAGGAAGAGGCAGAAATTGGAGGAGATGGATGACCAAGGGCAAAAGGTACAAACTTCTAGTTATAAAATACATAAGTCACAGGGATATAAAGTACAAGAGGGTGACTATACTTAATAATACTGTGCTATATATTTGAAAGTTGCTAAAAGAAAAGATCTTATAAGTTCTCATCACAAGAAAAAACATTTTGTAACTATGTACAATAATAGATGCCAAATAGCCTTACTGTGGTGAACATTTCGCAATACATACAAATATCAAATCATTTTGTTTTATAACTGAAACTAATATAATGTTATATGTCAATTATATCCCATTACAAATAAGGAATTGAAACAATTTAGATATCACCTCACATCTGTCAGAATGGCTAAAATATAAAAGACAAGACATAACAAGTGTTGATGAGGATGTGGAGAAAAGAGGATCATGATGCTTGGTGGGAATGCAAATTGATAGAGCCACTGTGGAAAACAATATGGAGGTTCCTTAAAAATTAAAAATAGAAATACCATATAATCCAGTAATTCCACTACCAGGTATTTACCCAAAGAAAATGAGAACACTAATTCTAAAAGGTATATACATCCTGTATTTACTACAGCATTTTTATAGTAGCCAAAATATGGAAGCTATCCAGGTATCCATTGATAGATGAATGGATAAGGAAGATGTGGGATGCGTGTGTGTGTATGTATTACATCAAATTACATTTGATTTGTAATGTGCTCACTACATCAAATGCCCTCCTTGGGCATTCCACATTATGGAATACTACACAGCCATATAAAGGATGAGATCATGCCATCTGTGACAACATGGATGGACATAGAGGATATTATGCTAAGTGAAATAAATTGAGATTGAGAAAGACAAATACCATTTGATTTCACTAATATGTGGCATCTAAAAACTGAATAAAAGAAGAATCAGAATTATCAATACAGAGAACAAATCAATGGTTGCCAGGGGAAAAGGGTAAGAGGTTGGGCAAATTGGGTGAAGAGAAATGGGAGAAATAGTCTTCCAATTATGGAATTAATAAGTCATGGGAATAAAGGGCACAGCAAAAGGAATATAGTCTATGTTATTTTAATAGCATTGTATGGTGATAGATGCAGCTACACTTCTGGTAAGCATAGCATAATATACAAACTTGTTGAATCACTATGTTGCACACTTGAAACAAATGTAACATTGTTTGTCAACTATACTCAAATAAAAATTATTTAATAAATAAATATAATTTTTAAATGAAGAATTAAATTGAAAAAAAAGCATGAAGCTGCTCTTTACAAATATTTTTAATATGTGAGCCCAAATATGAAAATCATGGGGAGGTCTTATATAAAAATGTCTCTTAGCCAGCATAAGGAAGATGATGAGGGGAAAAGAATAAAAAAAATATATTTCTTGAAGAAATGCTCAGTGCAGTGTTTCAAAAATTGTAATAGAAACATAAATGGATTCCACCACCCAGTCACTCCAACCCCACGCCCACCTCCCTTTCCACTACCCCTTGTTCAGGCACTGAGGGGGGTACTTGGCTGGATGAACATTGGGTGTTCTGCTAAATGCTGGCAAATTGAACTCCAATGAACTCCAATAAAAAAATTTAAATGTAAAAAAAAACAAAGAAACATAAATGGAGCTTTTTCCATTTGCTTAGTTCCAGACACTGAATGATTTAAGCATATTGAATGCAAACCTACAGAGGATTGTCCTGGATTAAATGTGAACCATCTCTTGCAGCCTCTCTGGAAAAACAGTTTGGAGGTTGCTCAAAACGCTAAAAATAGAACTACTCTATGACCCAGAAATAGCACTACTAGATACTTATCCAAAGGATACAAAAATAGTGATTTCAAGGGATGCTTGCACTCTGATATTTATAGCAGCAATGTCAACAAAAGCTAAACTATGGAAGGAGCCCAGATGTCCATTGGCAGATGAATGGATGAAGAAGATGTGGTGTGTGTATACACACACACACACACACACACACACACACACACACACACTGGATTATTACTCAGCTATCGAAAAGAATGAAATCTTGCCATTTGCATTAGATGTGGATGGAATTAGAGGGTATTATGCTGAGTGAAATAAGTCAGTCACAGAAACAAATAGAAGATTTCACTCAGGGATCCCTGGGTGGCGCAGTGGTTTGGCGCCTGCCTTTGGCCCAGGGCGCGATCCTGGAGACCCTGGATCGAATCCCACGTCGGTCTCCCGGTGCATGAAGCCTGCTTCTCTCTCTGCCTCTCTCTCTGCCTCTCTCTCTGCCTCTCTCTCTCTCTCTCTCTCTCTCTCTCTCTCTCTCTGTGACTATCATAAATAAAGAAAAAAATATTTAAAAAAAGATTTCACTCATATGTGGAATTTAAGAAATAAAACATATGAACATAGAGGAAGGGAAGGAAAATATAATAAGATAAAAACAGAGAGGGAGGCAAACCATAAGAGACTCTTAACTCTAGGGAACAAACTTAGGGTTGCTGGAGGGGAGGTGGCTAGGGAAGGAGTAATTGATTCTTGGGCATTAAGGAGGGCATTTGTTATAATGAGCATTGGGTGTTATATGCAACTGATGAATCACTAAATTCTACCCCTGAAACTAATAATACACTATATGTTAAGTAAATTGGATTTAAATAAAAAATTAAAATTAAAAAAAAATTTAAAAGAAAAATAAATAAATGTGAGCCAACTCTCTGAAGTTCTGAAGTGGTGCCATTATTCCTTCTTGATTATTCCTTCTTGATTATTATGCACAAGTGTACAAACATGTCAGTCTTTTTCTTCCTCTTCTTCCAATACTTTAGTTCTTTTATCCAACCTTTACCTGCTATTTTTGTAAATTCACTAGTTTCAGAAGTTCTAGGGAAATTTTTACATCATTATTTGTTCTTTTTCTTTTTCTTTCTTTTTTTTTTTTAACAGTGGAGGAAGGGGTAGAGGGCGAGAGAAAATCTTAATTAAGCAGGCTCCATGCCCAGTACAGAGCCTGACACAGAACTCGATCTCACAATCCTGAGATCATGAACTGAGCTGAAATCAGAGTTGGATGCTTTACCAACTGAGCTACCCAGGCACCCTATATCATTATTTGTTCTTATTTTTAATGCCCTCAGCATCTGCCATATTAATTACATAAAAATGAATTATTTTCTGTAGCTTAAAATACTATCCTAAATGTTTCGTTGTATATTTTCTTCTACTTTTTTTTCTTTCTCTATATTCTCTCTGTCACAGTCATAGATTCATCCATGTAGTCTTTCTCAAGAATGCAGCCAATTTTCTAGTATTACTATCTAATTTATAAGTCTTGTGGCTTTTGTCTTTTGGTATTTTCACACTTCTAAAATCTCGTGTTTTGGGAGATTGCATTTCTGCAATTCCTGCTATTGACCACTTTGAAGAATATTATTTCTAGTTATATAATGGGTCTGGGAATAAGAAAGTACAATTTGACCAAAGGGGATACAAAAAGGAATCATTACTGCCTTCTCAACTGGTTAAATGATACATATATTTCAGAATCATTTTGAACCTAAACTGAATAATTCAGTCAAACTATCCTTTGACCTAATTTCCTCTACAAAGTGGAGACTGTATGACCATAGACACATGTGGAGTTAATTTAAACTCCATGCTTTACACTGTCTTTTTCAAAGGAAGTGATCACCCATATTTAAACTGCATAATTCGGCCTCAAATAGCTTGGCAGCTTTTCAAGTGTACATCCATTAATTTTATAAAAGTGTTGTGATGTTGTAGAGTGGATGTGGTAAAGAGGGTGGTATAAGGGATTTTTATGAAGATAATTTTGGATAAAGCTGCTGATATGCTGTTAACACACCCCCTCCCCTAATTGGCCTCACACACACACACACACACACACACACACACACACACACACACAAGAGGTGGGAATAGGTACCTTTCACCTTAAGCATAGTGAGAGAGTCTTTAGCAGGACCATTCAAAGAGTTTGCAATGTATCCCAAGTATTTATAAGACACATCAAGTTAATGTCTTCCTCCTGCCTGGGGGCCATGTAGCACAAGTAAAAGCTAGTAAGCAGCTTTGATGGTAACCTGAAGGAGAGTTTGATGTGCTAGGATAAGCCTACACAACATAAAATCGGCACAGCTAATAATGATTTAGGTGTCTAGATTCTTAGAGTCTGAGAAGAGTCAGTGACCTACAGAATAGAGTGGTCTTGCCCAGATTTAGGAAACTGTAGGTAACAAAACATCAACAAGGGCATGTGGGAGTGGTAGAGGTTATCTCCAAAGGCACTATGGAAGTAGAAGACCAGAAAAGGACCTTTAAACATTGCCCAGGCCAGAAAGAAGAAAGCCAACTTGCAAGGGAACCAGTCAAAAAATAATTATCCTATACCCTTTAACTATCTTCCTTCAACTCATTTCTTGAAGGAGTTTAAAGTTGTAGCTATATAGTAGGAAAGTAAGTGACAAGAGAGATGATGCTGACCACAGCTCCTTCCTTGAGGTAACTGGCTGTAGCCAGAGAAAGTAGAAAGAAGCTTACCTTTGATCAGGTTGGAAGCTTTACTGATTATATGGAAATGGACACCTTTAATTAATAAATTTAATTAATAAATTTAATAATTTAATTGTTTGTGAAATAAATTGAGCTGGACTATCTACTAACCACAAGTGACCACAAAAACTCATTTCTGTCCAACTTTTTCTCCTGGGGCAGTGGAAGGACTATGTCCACTGAAACTGTTTAAAGGGCCAGTAGGAAACAGAAATAAAATTCCTTTTATGTTTAAACACCCATAAATATTGCTTGGATAAGTTCACTAGGTTTATGGCCTTGAGCAAGTTACTTAAACTCAATTCCTCATATATAAAATTAACTACTTCATAATAAATTATTACTTCATAATATTGCTATGAAGACTCAAATTTTTTAGTTATAAGAAGCATTATTGTTTAAATTATCTAACACTGACTCATATTAACAACTAAATAAACAGCACCTATTGGATTTTTCCTAGCTCACTTGGACATTTCACTTATCGTGAAGGTTTATTTTACAGTATTCAATGGACTTGAACACAGTTTGACAAAAATATCCATTGAGTGACCACTTTTCACAATACACTAAGTAATTAACATCAGAAAAATTACCACATTACCACATAATGGTACCATCGTATATAATGCATTTGAGGTTTGGAAATGTTAAGAAATTTGTTCAAGTCATGGAGTTGGTAAGAAGTAAAGCCATAACTCTATTCCTTTTCTCTACACTACTTGACCAGAACATTTTTCTAATATCGCAAGCCATTAATAACCATTTTTAATGGACGTTCTGTATAAGTGCCTAGTAACAAAGGACAACAAGAAAGATGTCACTGTTTTCTGAATAATCACATGATGAAAGAACTTACTTTCTCTGTATAACCACGTCTTATAGCTTGGAAATATTTTCCTTTTCAATAAGTAGCTGTACATTCTGAGTTTCTAGCCCCACACATTACTGTGAGTGACCAAAAGATGTATGAGGTTTCTGCTCTTTAAGGATTTAGTCCCTTCTTAGGAAAAGCATAAATAAAATACAATCAAATGTAAAAAAAAAAAATTAGTGCCAAAAGCAACAAGTGATAAGGAAAGAAAGGTCAGTTAAGCACTTGTCTGAGGCAGAGTTTTAGTGAGAAGGACCAGCAGAAGAAGATGGGTTTAAGGTGGTAAGGTGGATCTGAGAGAATGGGCAATCTTCAGAGAGGCAGATCAAAAGCAGGAAGCTTTTACAGATGAAAAAAAAATGGAAAAGATATCAGATATATTTTGGGTTTAAATTTGTGATGGCTCTGTGTTTTGCCCTTTTAAAGCTACTTAAGCTGAGAATCCAATATGTTTTAGTTATAAAAATAATCACTCCTTGGAGTTAATTGAGATTAGAATAAGACACTTGACTTCTGTCTTAGTCTGTTTGGGCTGCTATAACAAAAACACCATAGACTAGGAGGCTTATATGTATGAAATGTATTTCTTACAGTTTCATATAGAAAGCTAAGTTCTTTGGACCTGTATGTAAATAGGAATGGAGACTATTTCTCAAATTTATAAACAGAATTGGGGGAAGAAAGGGAAGAGGGAATAAGAGGAAAAAGAAAAAGAAATAAAGATACCATGACTGCTAAGAAAACATGAAGCACACAGTAACAACTGTGGAAATATGACATTTTTCTATGGTTTCAACTTCCAAATATCTCCTACATCCCATTCAATGGTATATATGAAAATATTAACATTAATATTTTATTTCCTTGTGTTTATAATTGCGGCCCTACCCTATGCAGACTCCAACCTGCACATGCAATCTTTATAAGTAACATGCAAATTACTTGGTACAGTTATATTTTAAACCTCTAGTTCCTAAGTCTAACTCTATTTTTCACTGATTGCAGATAACTATAGCATCAAAATTTGGTAGTGGAAAGAAGAAAAAGAATCTGAAAAAATCTAAAATTGAACTAGCCTTGATGCTGCATAACATGCTTCCAGTTCATGCCTCACTGAAGAACAGGTTTTGTGTTTTGTTTTGTTTTTTAGAACAGTTTTTTTAAGGATTTTATTTATTTGAGAGAGAAAGGGAGCAAGAGAGAGAGAGAGCACAAGCAGGGCCAGTGGCAGGCAAAGGGATTAGCAGGCCTCCCATTGAGCAAGGAGCCTGATGTGGGACTCAATCTCAGGACCCTGAAATCATGACCTGAGCTGCAGGTGGATGCTTAACCAACTGAGCCACTCAGGTGCTCCTGAAGAACAGTTTCATAAAAACAACAAAACAAACGTAAGAAAAACAATAAAACATGTAACAAAGGACATGCGTTAGGAAAAAAGAATGGGATTCCTATGTTGCTAAACCAAACTGGATCTGAAAGCCGACTCTGTCATTTACTTACTAGCTATGTGTCCCAGGAGTTACTGTCCTACCTAAGTGCATACCAAATCCCTTGGGAATCTTGTTCAAATTAGCTCTGAATCAGTAGATTTATGGGAGTTCCTGGGATTCTGCATTTCTAACAAACTATCAGGTGATTCTCATGCCTCTGGCCCAAGGATCACACTCCAGCTTGCAAGATCCTCTGACAAACCACCTAAGATTGCAAGGCTTAGTTTCTACTCTCTAGGGAAGATATGCTAACTCTTTCTATGATTGCTGTAAAGAAGTGAATGTAGCAATTCAATTAAGTCACCAGTATCTGGCCTTCAGTAAATACCTTTGGTGAAACAGTTAGGTTTCAAACACTTTTCCATCATCTCTAATGTGGTTTTCCTTGAGGCAGATTTGCTTAAGTCTGTATTATCTCCTTGTGGAATACTTTTGATAATTAAATTAAAAATTCCTATACAATATTCCAAGTAATTGTGATTAGGATATATGCAAACTCCTTGCCAGTATTAAAGGGTTAATTAACACTGCAAAGCTCCATGTGTTACTGAGGCCCTGACCTTGGGCCATTAGTAAAATGACCTTGAAGCAACCAGCTGTCACTTAGAAAAAATGCCTTATAAGGTCTGAAATAATGACACCACACTGTATTGCCCTAAATCTGCATTTCAAAACCAGCAAAACGCAGCTGTCTGTCAGCCTGTCAGAAATCATTCAGCTTGAACCTAAATGTGTTTTTACGCTTTTCACCACAAATTTTAACAGTGACAAATGGAGGGATGGCTTCTTTAACCTAACGAAACTCTCACCACCTCTGAAAGATTTCTCCCCCTCCTCTTAAATGTTTCCTGAAACAAGATGTACAATGTCTGTGTCATAGAAGATGTCACGGCTCATTTGTCATCTAACCTCACACCTCTGAACAGCCTGGTACCCACATGGGAAGAGAACAGTTCCCTAAGGTGGTGAATTCCAATGCTTTGAACGTGTAACTCATTGTTTTAACTCTACTCACGGTATTTTCAGCTTTTCCATTTCAAAGTAAATCTCTAACCACTATATTAATAATCATGAAGGTATGTCTCTCTTGAGAAATGAACAAATACCCATTTTGTCATGAGTCTGAATTCATTGGTTGTCCTTTAATATTAATGCCTCTAAGTTTGTTTATTGACTGTCGCTTTAGCATACCTTTTTTAAAAAGCTAAAGAAAGGTTATTAATAATATAATTCATGTATGAAATGTTTAATATTTAACACTATCTCCTAGCTGCTCCCGATCTAATATATTAATATAGATGCATCATTATTCTAAAGGAAATGCCTCATGATGTTAGAAAATGTTATGGACCCAAAGGAGCAACGTCTAGTTAATTACTAAAGAGTAATCTCCATCTGGTAGATTCTATCTTCCCTGGTTTATTCTCTAATAAGTCTCCAGATGATCTCTAAAACAGTCTTCTTAAGCACACAAAGGTTTCACAGGTTATTAGTAGTAATTGTGTTGCACAACTGAGGGAATTTTATTTAGCATGATGGAAGCAGCTATGTCATTATTAGTTGATTAGTGTGAACAATCTTTCACAATATGTAGCACCAACTATGACTCCAACCGGTGGCAGATCATTATTCTGATTGCTATTTGATTTGCAGTATTATCAACCACAAAGTGAGTGACATGGACCAGGGAAGAAAAGTGATAATTGGAAGATGTTTTTATGACCGATGGGAGATATAAAGATTTCATTGTTTAGGAAAATGAATCTGTATTAAGCAATGGAGATTTGGGGGTTAGATTTAAAGGCTACAGTTTTAGTAAAATAATGCATAAAACTTACTTTCATTCATCCTACTTTTAGCATATATATCACAAAACTAGATTTTTGTTGCTGTTGTTAAATATCAAAAGGGTAAGGGGTTGTGGTTTATAGCACTTGTCAAGGGACAATTTCAATTGCAAAACAAAATGAAAACACAAGAAAAAAGGAGCGCTGAAAGGAGTAATTGCTAGGAGGAATTTGGAAAGTAAATACTAGTGGAATCTCTAAGAGAAAACATGTATTTTCTAGGTACACAAATGCTACATGAGTTGAAGAATCTAAACATAAAACTCTTGTGTTAAACTCAAAAGGTAAATAAATGTTTTCTGGTGAATTTCAATGGCAATATCACCAAAACAAGAGGTTTTTGCTTTGTTTTTCCTTCCCTTTTGAGGTTTTTTTGTTGCTGCAAATGATACTTTAGGATACTTATAACATTTTAAAAATTACAGTTATAAAAATATATATCTGAAATCTGTCAAAGAAAAAACTGCATAATACAGAATTAAATAAGGCAAAGAAGACTATTCAAGATTTGTAATACGGGTCAAGACTATTACAATAACTGAGAGAATTTGTACTAAACTTTGTTGAAACAAAGTCAGGAGATTTTGAAACAGTGGACTGAGCTGTAGGAAAGTACTGGATGTGTTAAAAGGTCAATGGGATGAGGCCATCTGTGTTTGCTAATTGGATATTATGCTCCTACCCTCCCACAGACACTGAGAGAGAGTCTCTATCTCTCCCTACCCTCTTAGGCTCCAGTTGGAGCCTCCCACACACACTCAGGTAGGGTCTCTATTTTCCTTGATTACCACATTTCAAAGGGATGGTTCCCAGGTCCTTGAGAAAGATATTCCTAGGTCATAAAACTTGCAAGAAGCTAGCGGGAGATTTACATTTCTAAGAGGCAGGAAAAGAATTTGTAATTGTAAATTTTCTAAAGCAAGGGCTCTAAGAAAAGGGAGTTCTTAAAAAGGGGCCTACAGTCAGGAAGAAACCTGTCTTAAGTTTAGTTGAGTTAAAGAGAATTTAGGGCCATTTTGGTCAAGCCCTACTATTTAGACAGATCTACCATTAAACCTGTGGAGAATATTCTTCTAGACCTTGAGCATTTTTTATAGCTAAATTCACACTGGATTGCAGTGTAGACAAATACATGTATCTTTTTTTTAATAGATTGAATTATAAATAAGTTCCTATTTTTGAAACTTTATTTTATTTGACAATACATCACAGAAATACTTCTGTTGTAAACATACATTTGTGGTACACAGTATTCTTTTTCGTGATTTCATTGTATTCAATCCTATGATATAACCTGTAAATTCTTAATCCATTTGTGTTAATCTCTGAACACTCAAAGCAGATTTTGGGTACTCTTTTATGGCATTTTCTACTTATTATCATGTATTACTATGTATTTGGTTGTGCCTTTATTTCCCTATCCTGCTGTAAGTACTTAGGAGTTAAGAACTGTGTTTCTTTTTTTTTTTTTAAGATTATTTATTTATTTATTTATTTATTTATTCATGAGAGACAGAGAGAGAGAGAGAGAGAGAGAGAGAGAGAGAGAGAGAGAGAGGCAGAGACACAGGCAGAGAGAGAAGCAGGCTCCATGCAAGAAGCTCAATGCCAGAGAGAGAGAGAGAGAGAGAGAGAGAGAGAGGCAGAGACACAGGCAGAGAGAGAAGCAGGCTCCATGCAAGAAGCTCAATGCCAGACTATCTAGAGACTCTGGGACTACACACTGAGCCAAAGGCAGATGCTCAACAGCTGAGCCACCCAGGCATCCCAAGAACTGTGTTTCAATTTCTCATTGGTCTCCATAATTCCTACCAAGTTCACAGGAATGCTTTGGTAAAAATAGATATTAGTTTTTGCTAAGTGCATAACTGCTTCAAGCCAGAACAAAGAACACCAACCAAACTAGCTATAATGTTGCTTCAAATTGCTGCGTTTCTAAATGCAAAGTTCTGAAGAGATTCAAATAAAAAAGAAGTCCTCCTTTTTTTCCTTCTTTGTTTCTTCCCTCCTTTCCCCAATCAGCTCAGCTCCTGAGTTGTTGAGTAGACAAAGAGACACCTTTTGAATGGTTGGGATGTAGAAGTCCCCAAATAAGAAATGTTAGAAAAAATAGGGCCACATTTTTACCAACTCCTTTAGAGTGGCTAACCCTTAGTTTCTTCCATCTTCTTCTAGGTCTCCTACTAAAGTAAACAATTTTATATGATTTTGAAACTACCCTTTTTGAAAGAAAACTTCTTATATCCATTACCTTGTACTTCAAAGTTTTGCAAAATGATCACTCAGTTATTGAGTGATCATACCATATGACAAATACATTGTTCTTAGTTAATTATTGTGATATTTAAAATTTTTTCATAGTTTATTCTTAATTTTGATATTGATATTAAGGGATTCAAAGCTGAATCCTTATGTTGAGATAATTAACTCATGAGTTAATCTATTAACATCTATCTATTTACATCTCTATTTTCAAAGCTAAATTTGAAAACTATATGTGAAGTTCTATGTTAATTTGCTATGGTTCTTTTGGAGTTAAGACCATACTGAGAGACTTGCTGAGCCTGATCCCTGCTATGAGATGCATTCTACAAAGTTCTAGATTTATGAGATGCACACACATTAATTCTCATAATATGCTTGAAGGAGAAGGTTTTTCAAATATTTTCAACAACAAATGGTTTAAATAAAAACTTCTGGAGAGAAAGGATTTTTGAAAATAGTTCAATATTGGCTTCATTTTATAAGTTTTCCATCCTTTTGTTTCTTTCCATACTCTAGACATCAGGCACTTGTTCTTAGGCACATACTAATATATCTTCATGTAGAACTGGAGATTTGAGAAAAAAAATGAAGCACAGATGGATCCCCCTCTCGATTTCATTCTGTTATTAATGTTATGAAAACATTCATGAATGTCAGAAATAAAACAAGCATCATTTTCAGTATTTGTAGAAAATTTATCATATAGAATAGTATCATCAGTTTTAATTTTTAAGATTGTGACACATTCAACTGAGCATTTAGGTTAAAAACAGACCTTTAGTTGGGTCCCACCAGATGTCAGGGTCACCTCAATGGAACCCAGCCAACCCTCTGTTCTTATTGGCCATTTTGATGTGTAGAATTCTATTCTTTTTTTAATTGTTTACATCATTTATTATTTATTTTTATTTATTTATTTATTTATTTATTTATTTATTTATTTGAGTGGGGCGGGGGAGGCAGAGACAGAAGCAGGCCCCATACAGGGAGCCTGATGGGGGACTGGATCCCAGGACTCCAGGATCACGCCCTGGACTGAAGGTGGCGCTAAACTGTTGAGCCACCTGGGCTGCCCCATGAATTCTATAATTATAATATGAAGCTCTGTATTCTGTATAGCAAAGTTATTGTTCTGCTCCTTGGGAGGTAAAGCTTCTCTAACTTCTTACTCTTTTTTTCCTCATAGATCTTTGTTGTTTCCTGAGAACCATGCTCATTGCCACTTTATCAAGCTTTATTGCTTTAATAGAGTTTGGAGATTGAAAAAGATTTGAAAAATCAAGAGCCAACTAAATCATCAAAAGTATGCTTGGTTGAGGCATAACGTGCCATTTATCATTTGCAATCAATTCAGGATTTGCTATTAGAAGTGCTTGAGGGAAGGTAGGAAAACACACACAGTGTTTTTATAGCTGGAAATTCAGGCAAATGAGATAGCTAAGGTGATATATTTTCTAAATAAACAAGGCATTTTGGACCAAAAGAGCCAATGTAGATATTACTGCAGTAGAACAACACTCAGGTTTGCTGAAAGACCAAGAAACTAAAATGTAGAAAGATGCTAAGAGGCCTCTCTTTACTAGGGTCATTGACTTGACCAATGAGAACTATTTCTTCCCTAAATGTATTTCAACCATTCAGAAATATAACATTTTATTAGAATCCCCAAGATCTAATATTTCAAAAATCCAAGAGATTTGCATGGGTATGTGAGAGATGTGATTTCTTGAGTGATTTCCTCCCAATATAAGTGGTAACATGTTTAACACTGCTTGTTTTTTCATGTCCTCCTCAGGATAGTTGGGGCATCAAGGTCAGCTGATGAGATTCAACATATTTGGATGTGATTTTGGGCTCTGCCAATTATGGAATGTTAAGCAATGTATTTAACCTCTCTCTGAGTATTGGTTTCAGTGATAAAATTGGAGTAATAATTGTAAATACCCGATGAGGTCATGAGCTGGGATGGGAAAATACATGGTCTGGCAAAAAACATTCGCTATAAATGTAAGTAATAATCACTACAATAATAACACTTTTGTCACTATTACTAGTAGCAGCGATTTTTATCAGAGCATTATTGTATCAAACCATTTTTTAAAGATTTTATTTATTCATTAATGAGAGACACACAAGGAGAGGCAGAGACATAGAGGGAGAAGCAGGCTCCTGGCAGGGAGCCTGATGTGGGACTTGATCCCAGGGTCCTGGGATCATAACCTGAGCCAAAGGCAGATGCTCAACCACTGAGCTACCCAGGTGTCCCTGCATCAAACCATTTTTAATAGGATTGTTTAGTTAAGATTTCATAGGATCTAGAGAAAAACAAATATAAAACTGATTATTGTCAGAGGTGACTTATAATGGGTTCTAAACCTTAATGTGGGCAGGGATTAAATAAAATGGGTACAGGAGAAACTTGACAGTTGACCTTCTGGAAAATACTTACTAATTTGTATGTTTTGAGAGATGTTAGTAGGTACAGAAACTTTCTGAAGATAACTAGAAGATGACCCACAAAAAATATAACTTCTCATAGGATGCATAAAGTGAAAAAAGTTATAGAATGATATAACAATAAGGTAAAATAGATTTTAAACAAAAAACATGATAGAGATTAATATGGATTATAGAAAATGTTTAAAAGTTGCAACATTCTAGTATATGTCTAATAATTTGCCAAAGAAGAAGGAGAGAGCCACACCAGAATGGGAAACTGGGAATGTTTTCTAGTCAGAACTTTTTTGCTCTTGTGTATTATGAATAATAAGTCTTCTAAATTAAAGAATTTCACAGAGTAAAGGGTCAATGATTACTTTTCTCTGGCACCCTATTCTGAGTCAGGTGGTCTTTCTGTGTGTGTCCATGGTACTTCTCTACCCCTAGGAGTGGATTTGTAGCAATATAATATAGTTTTAGCTTGCTGGCATTCACTAAACAGTGCTTATCAAACATTTCTCTGAATTTGAATCACTCAGAACCTTCATTAAAATGGAGATTTGGATTCAGTGGGTCTGGATGTGGCCACAGATTTTGCATTTCAATAACTCATCCCAGTAATGCAAGACTGTGGACTACCTTGAAGCAGATTTTGCATTTCAATAACTCATCCCAGGTAATGCAAGTCTGTGGACTACCTTGGAGCAGCAAGATCCCAACAGAAGGCAAAATTCACAAAGGTAGAAACTTAGGATATCTTGATCACACTTGTAGCACCATTGTCTAGCACAGTGGCAGGCACAGAACAGAAGTTTAGTTAAATAATATGCTATATTAATATATTATTAAGTACATAAGAATTAATAAAGACATGATTCATGCTCTTTAGAAGACTGGCTGCTGAAAGAAATTGAGGATCAATATTTATTTATGAACTTTTTGGGTTCCATGTCCTGAGCTTGGCTGTTTCAGTAAAATCTATTCTACTTTGTTCATATGAAACTAATTTTTGGTTCTGCTACTCAGATAATAAGCATTAACATTTCTTTCTACCTCATCCTGTGTATTTCATAAGCCACCAAGTTTTATATCTGCTTATATCCTTTATATCCTGATTCAACCATTTCATTCATCCTGTCATTACCATAATTGTATTCCATCCTAATCTTTGCCCAGATTTCTGTAAGGGACTAATTGGTAATGTTGTTTCTTCTTACCCTATCATCAATCCCCCATAGTGCGTACAAAATGATTTCTCTAAAGTATTAATTTGATCATGGTTCTCCTCTGCTTAAAACTTCTCAATGGTTTTCAAGACCTTAAGATAAATCCTCATATGAAATATAAGACCCTCAAGCCACTTGAGTTTCATCTTTTACCACATCTGTTCTTCATACTATTGCTCTAACTATCCTGAATGCTACCATATTTTGGGCTTTTCTGTCCTCTCATTTCTCTTAATTACTGCATTCTCTGCTTCCTTTCCTTGGGAAATGTTTTTTAACACCTTCCTAGGCTCTTTCTCTGGTTTTCACAGAGTAAATTATAAATTACATGCCCCTCCCATGATCTCCCACATCTTGGTTCTGTCTTTTACAGATTTTATTACACTGTGTTTCTGTGTACTCAGGAATAGCCCTCTCTATACTGTACAAGATATAAATTCATCATTGAATAAGCCATCTAGATCTCTTATTACCTGGCACATAGCAGGCAATCCACATTTGTGGAATGACTAAACACATTTTGAATATTAATTAATCTTATTTATTTATTTATTTATTTATTTATTTATTTATTATTTATTTATTTTTATTGGCGTTCAATTTGCCAACATATAGCATAACACCCAGTGCTCGTTCATCCCATCAAGTGCCCCCCTCAGTGCCCATCACCCAGTCACCCCCACCCCCCACCCACCTCCCTTTCCACCACCCCTTCTTCGTTTCCTAGAGTTAGGAGTCTCTCATGTTCTGTCTCCCTCTCTGATATTTCCCACTCATTTTTTCTCCTTTCCCTTTTATTCCCTTTCAGTATTTTTTATATTCCCCAAATGAATGAGAACATATACTGTTTGTCCTTCTCCAACTGACTTATTTCACTCAGCATAATACCCTCCAGCTCCATCCATGTTGAAGCAAATGGTGGGTATTTGTCATTTCTAATGACTGAGTAATATTCCATTGTATACATAGACCACATCTTCTTTATCCATTCATCTTTCGATGGACTCCGAGGCTCCTTCCACAGTTTGGCTATTGTGGACATTGCTGCTATAAACATTAGGGTGCAGGTGTCCCGGCGTTTCATTGCATCTGTATCTTTGGGGCAAATCCCCAGCAGTGCAATTTCTGGGTCGTAGAGCAGGTCTATTTTTAACTCTTTGAGGAACCTTCACACAGTTTTCCAGAGTGGCTGCACCAGTTCACATTCCCACCAACAGTGCAAGAGGGTTCCCCTTTCTCCACATCCTAAGTCAGTGGCATTTCTATACACTAACAATGAGACTGAAGAAAGAGAAATTAAGGAGTCAATCCTATTTATTGCACCCAAAAGCATAAGATACGTAGGAATAAACCTAACCAAAGAGGTAAAGGATCTATACCCTAAAAACTATAGAACACTTCTGAAAGAATTTGAGAAAGACACAAAGAGATGGAAAAATATTCCATGCTCATGGATTGGAAGAATTAATATTGTGAAAATGTCAATGCTCCCAGGGCAATTTACACATTTAATGCAATCCCTATCAAAATACCATGGACTTTCTTCAGAGAGTTGGAACAAATCATCTTAAGATTTGTGTTGAATCAGAAAAGACCCCGAATAGCCAAGGGAATATTAAAAAAGAAAACCATAGCTGGGGGCATCACAATGCCGGATTTCAGGTTGTATTACAAAGCTGTGGTCATCAAGACAGTGTGGTACTGGCGCAAAAACAGACACATATATCAATGGAACAGAACAGAGAATCCAGAAGTGGACCCTCAACTCTATGGCCAACTAATATTCAACAAAGGAGGAAGGACTATTCACTGGAAAAAAAAAAACAGTCTCTTCAATAAATGGTGCTGGGAAAATTGGACATCCACATGCAGAAGTATTAATTTCTAATCCCACATTTGACTTTTATATTTTCTTCATTTGAACTCTCCTAGCAATTTCTGTACCCATTTTGTTATCTATTTTATTTTACCTTGAATTTTTTATTTGTGAAATGAAACTACCATCATTAATATCACCTCTACAGAGTAAGTCACATCCCAGAAGAATGCAATTCCATTGAGTCATGAGGATTTTTGCAAATATATATTATCCCAATCTATATCAGAATAATGAAATTCTACTACAAGGAAGGCGAAAGGTCAAGTACTGATCATACATTACTGATCACAGTATCTACTGATGTTTCTCTAGAATTTAAATCTATAGACAAATACTGCTTTCTTGCAATTAATATTCTTGAGAGGATGTGAAGAAAACTTTGGCACAATCATGTCTGGGAAGCCAAGTAAAATAAAATCTAAATAAAATATTTTTAAAGGGCCCCACATGGCAGAATAGATACAGGAAATTTCTGCAGTTGCTCCTCTGTTTATATAAATCATATATTTTGGTGCATAACAGCTGAATGAAATGTCAGTTTTTATTAATGAAAGAGAATAGCAGACATGATGAAGAGTGATCTGATGTGTGCTTCTAATGACTGGTTAGATATACAAAAAAGGAATTTATTCCACAAATGCAATCTACTTTGAAGCGAAGCATGGTTTCTCAAAGGTATTTAGAGGAATACTAAGGTTTGATTTAAAGTAATTAAGTATCCAAATCTCTGAACTGAGCACTAGCAGAGTATTAAGCTATATTTTAGAGAACCAGAAAGAAATTAGTCATAAAGAGGAAGCAATTGATCTTCTTTGGTATACTGCTCATTTCATTCCAAATATTTATTAAAGAGTACCTAAACTTAAGAATGCTTCCTTTAATCCATACCAATGCTTTACTTTTTTAAAAGATTTTATTTATTTATTTGAGAGTAGGGGAAGAGAAGGGCAGAGGTGGAGGGAGAAAGAACCTGAAATGGACTCTGAACTGAGTACAGAGCCAGATGAGGAGCTTGATCCCATGACTGTGAGACCATGACCTGAGCCAAACCAAGAGTAGGGTGCTTAACTGTCTGAGATACTCAGGTGTCCCCATACCTATGCTTTAAGTGCTACAAATACCCAAATGAGAACCCCTGAAAACATAATTTGAAGTGATATGCTTTTTGGTATGAAATAGTCTTGATTTTAGAGAAGCAATGATTCAGAAGTCATGATGAAAATAAAGGGAAAAATAATTAGAGCATCATAGCACATTGGACAAATCATAAATAGTATTTAGTATAAAGATAATGACATGAAATATATTTATTTTATATATTATTTATATTAAATATATTATTTTAATTATTTTCGTATTTAATATACAAATTATCTTCTACAAGCCAGAGGGCTTTCTAACAGCAAACAGTGGAAATCCTTTCTATTTAGCTCAGTTTCTATTTGCTTAAGGACCAAGTAAATCAATAAACATATACTCTTAAAGTATGGTAATATAACACAAAATGGTAATATATTTATAATCAGAAATGAAAAGTAATGGCTATATTTTTGGCCTATCTCTTATATCATTAATAGAAACTTATGCTTTAAAAAGAAACATTCTTTTTTTATTTTTTTTTTTATTTATGATAGTCACAGAGAGAGAGACAGAGACACAGGCAGAGGGAGAAGCAGGCTCCATGCACCGGGAGCCCGATGTGGGATTCGATCCCAGGTCTCCAGGATCGCGCCCTGGGCCAAAGGCAGGCGCCAAACCGCCGTGCCACCCAGGGATCCCAAAAAGAAACATTCTTAATGTCATTACATGGATGATGCAAGACTGGCTAGATATGGCACTAAACAAGTATAGAAAGTCTCAACTTCTAAGTAATTGGATGAAAGTTGGATTATACTTTTCAGTTAATATCAACTAGATTTCTCACACAATACTTTACCTAATTCAGTGCCTTATTTTAAAAGATAGTTATACAGTAGAACAGTGGTAACTGACTGTAAGATGTAAGTCAGCAGAGTTCATTCCAGCCTTAGAATAGGGTGCATGGTCCTTCCTGTCTCTATGATTGAGAGAGAAGTTAAACTGAAAATGTTGTTTTCTTAAACAATACCAACCAAAAACTATATTGTGCATCTCTTATCTCAGCTTTTGTTTGTTGGCTATTCATGTCTTTTATGGACTAAATAATCCCCATTACTTTTAATTTGATTATTGTAAAATTATGGCAAATGAATATTCCTACACAAAAATGAGGACTTTAGACACAGCATTAGCTATTAAAAAAAAAAAGCCTGCAATGTAGGATATTGATCAACTAAGAACAACGTGTTTCTGGCATAATGAGCCCACTCTGAAAGCTGGTAATTCAAGTGACATTTCTGTCATTCTTTTAATTATAAGCCTCCAAATTCTACCATATAGGATAATAAATCATATTCCCAATACCATGTCCTAGGGAAATCATCAGATTGCCCTTTTCTCTTGAATCAGGGAGATAGTCGTGAATACTTCATTGTAAATGAAAACCACTTCTATTGACCCTCTGGCCTCTTACTCAAATCTCATTATCTTCCCTAGTAATAGCACCCAAGATACCTTCTGAAAAATAAGTATTGTGGGGTTTAGAGGACAGAAGAGTAACCCTATGACTAAATGCCTATACTACACTAAGTTATGCATTATACAATGTCTCTTATTGAGACAACAGCTTTATACAATAGATACTGTTATTCTTGTTTTATGCCTGTGGAAATGGGCACAAGCAAGTTTCATAATTTGCCCAATGTCATGTAACTTGTAAACAACGAAGTCAACACTTAAATCCATATTTTCTTTATATTAAGGTGTATGCTCTTTACACAATGCAATACAGCCAAACCCGAGATTATGTCTATAGCAGACTGATAAAGTCACTCAACACTTTTATTTAGGACATCCTTCATCTTGTTTCAGTAACTTCCCTTTTAGGTCATTTATAACTAAAGGAAACAAACTGCTATCCATGTATATCTCTTTAATATGTTGAAGAGCTTCTATGTTTTACTTCAAGTGGGATCACTTTTTAAGTTTGACTATTGATTTTCTTTAAAGACAAACAATACCATCAGACTAGTTTTTCTTTTCTAGAAGCTGAGTCTTTGGAGGAATAAAGAGCTAGTACTATACATAGACCATACAAAGGGGACACATAAAAGTTGGTATTTTCTTTTTATTACTTGAGAAAAGTGCATAGTGGCAATTAAAGTGCCTGAGTCTCTGAACTCAAATCTATTTATTGTGTCCTATAATGGGCACAATGAGAAGATGTGCTCCATGCCAAGGGTAGAGAAGGCTTTAATAGCCTTTTAAGTGAAAACAAATAGTAAGAAAAGACATGCAGGCCAGTTCCTCTTTAGAGGTGTAGGGGATGTACAAATTCCATTATTTGCTAATAAGATTTTGCAACTCCTCCTCATCACTTTGAAACTGCTTTCAGCTTCACACATATCTCTCAGAAGCTGGCCTCCTGGGTGGTTGTCAGCAGGACATCCATCTGTTTCATAGCTTCTCTTTAAGCAGAGTAGAAAAGATCACATAAAATACTATTGGATATTTCCAGTCCATATTAAAGGAATAAAATAAATACAATGTAATTATGATTTATGCTTCAACCTTGTTTTATATTAACTAAAATCTTCAAAAGTTGCCTCTAAAGTACTCATTTGTACAGTAGGGTAGAAACACAGGTTTATTTAGGCAATCTTCACATTCCTGGATTGCATGCTGTCTGTCACTGCTGCATCCTCTTTATTTGTGTTACTTAGCATGACCCTGATGGTGGGAAAGTGGGACTAGTGAGAGAGTGGATAGAAATGCCTCAGAGATAGAGGAAAGACCATCTGAAAGATAGGCTCTGTTAGCTTCTGCTTACCAAATATGGTTACAAGAATGGCAGGTACTTCATTAAGAAGGTATCAGAGAACTGTTCCTAACTTGAGCTAAAAACAATCAGTATTTTGTAAGCAGAAATAAATAAATTATCTATAACTATTGGCTTTGCATCACTGGATGCAAACTTAGTGATTCTCGATCTTGGCTGTACATTAGAATTTTGGGGGGTTTTTGGAGGGGCATATTTTAAAATTACTGAGTTCTAGGCCACCTTCAGACCAATTCAGTCAGAATCTCTGAGGATGAAATATGGAAATTAGTATTTTTGGGCTCCTTAGATGATTCCAAGGAGCAGCCAAGACAGAAGTACTGAGACAAACCCCAACTGTCAGGAACACAAATATGAATATATTTTCTTATGTAAACTTTAAGAAACCTGAACTCAGGTAGTTCAGTCTCAGAATGACTTTGTGTTCAAGAAGGACAAATCAATGTCCAGAAGTAATTAAAAAGAAATTTCAATGTTTATGTACATATTTAATGATTATTAAGGAGAATTTAAATATATAGCTCTTTTTAAAATATGTTATAACATATGTTTCCTCTCCTATGTATTCCCTCACACTCTAAAAGTTTTCAGCTGCATTTTTAAACACTTTACAAAATCATTCCTTCTACCTCAGCCCTTCTGGTTTTCTTTTTTCCTTTTTTTTCCCCTGCCTCTTTCATTTACGTTCCTCACCACTTCCTTCTGCTTAGTATTTTATTATGTAGATTGGCAAAACCAGCAAAGAGGGAACCTGTCCTCTTTTGGGGGTGACTTGCAAAATGGGAGAAATCAGGCTGGCAATTCTAGGGTTATTTTGGTGGGTAGGAGTGACAGATAATTGTGGCAGCCCTATATTGCCATTGTTTCCTCAAGCATTTTGTTAATCTTTTTTTTTCTAAAGGTTTTATTTATTTATTCACGAAGGACAGAAAGAGAGAGAGAGAGGAAGAGGGAGAAGCAGGCTCCATGCTGGGAGCCCAATGTGGGACTCAATCCCAGGTCTCTAAGATCAGGCCCTGGGCTGAAAGCAGAACTAAACTGCTGAGCCACCCAGGCTGCTGAGCACTTTCTTAATCTTTAAGCAATTTTCCTCCAGAGTTATAATGTATAATTCCGTTCCCTAAGAGATTCCTTCCACTCAGAGTCAGTCCTGTTTGGCATTCCCTTCTCAGGGGCCTCTAGATGAACTATGGTGACTCCATTTCAGTCTCTCTGCAAAAACTTGGGTCTGAGAAAATGATTTCCTGGAGAGCAAATGTAGCAGTATTAGCATTCAAACCCCTGACAATGTTGAACTTTACCTAAACTCTTCCCTTACCCTGTAGTGTTCTGAAAAACAGCTAACCCAAAGAACCATCTTGCCTTTACATACTCAGATATAAGCCTTGCATCCAATCCTTCAGCTAAGACTCAATACCCAGTCTCCCTAATGACTCTCTTGTTTACCTGCCTCTACAAAATCCCACACTTCTTTTCTTTTCTTTAAGAGGAGCCTTTGCATTAATGAACATTCTCCCAATCACAATAGCTGCAATAAACTCATCCCCTTAATTGTTTGGTGCCATTTGTCTTTCACACTCCTAACTCCTATAAATGTCTTTTATGACATAAGAAAAAGAGTACATGGGTGCAGTGAGTAATTAGATGTACTTCTTTTGCTTCACTTGGCTGAAGCAAGAATACATTTTAAAAATACAATTCTTATTTTGTCATGATTATAGATTTACAGATTTACAGAGATAGAGTTCCTACATAACCCTCATCCACTTTCCTCTTTTGTTAACATATTAACATGGTACATTTGTCAAAACTAAGAAACTGACATTGGTGCATTACTACTAACCAAATGCTAGACTTTAGATTTCACCAGTGTTCCATTAAGAAACTGCCTGCCATAGCAGACATCCTAACATAAGGACCATGACCAAATAAATATATGAAGAATAGCTAATTTTTTTTAATTTAGTAAAAGAAATATAAACTATGTTACATTTTAAAGAACCTCAGTGAATTCCACACCAGATAAACCAAGAAAACATGCCCAGATAGACTGTAATCTAAATTTTAAAGATGAAAACTCTTGAGAACCCAGAGACAAATGCCATATTATGTATAGGGTAATGATTCAGAGGACAATATATTTCTTATCAGAAACAATGATGGTCAGATGACAGTAAAAACTATTTTGTAAATAATGAGAAAAATAAATTGTTAATAAACAATTCCATATCCTGTGAAAATATTCTTCAGGAAAGAAAGTGAAATAAAGACATTCTCAGATGAAGGAAAATTAAGACCATTTGTTTCTAGGAGACCTGCCCTAAGGAATACTAAGGCAAAGCAAATCCAGAAGGAAATGTGGAACTTTAAGGATATAGAAAATACAACACAAATTGTAACTATCTGAATAAGTAAAATAAACTATTTATCTTCCTAATTTCATTAAAGTATGTATTATGGTTGGAAGCAAAAAATATATATAACATTATTTTGTGAGGTTTGCAATTTGTTATATGTGTATATATGTTATATATGTCATATGTGTACAAATATAACACCTTTGTTATATGTAATATATATATTTTATGTAAACAGAGAGACAGACAACTAGAAATAAAGGAGAGAGGGCAAGGATTATTATCACTATTGCCACTTATATGCTGGCAAGATTTCAATATTGCATTTGAACTGATAAAATACTAATTTTAAGTAAAATGAGAAAATTTAGGTATATTTAATTTCTAGTGAAACCAGTAAAAAAAAATAATAAAAAGCATGTAGTCAAAATCAGAAAAGCAAAATACAATACTAAAATGGGATACTAGATCATATTCATCTAATATAAAAGAATATAGGGAAGGAACACAACAGAACAAACATGAAAGAAAACAGAAAGCAAATAATATGGTGTTCCTAAATAAGAACATATCAATAATTACACTGAATATAAATGATTTAATAACACCAAAAAGTAGATTATCTCAATGGGGTTAAAAAACAAACAAACAAAACTTGACCCAACAAACTAGGTGCTGTCTGCAAGAAATTATTTTAACCACAACAGTGTATATAGGTTAAAAGTAAAAGAACAGTAAAAGATATATAATACAAACATTGACCCATTTATCATTATGTATTTCATTATCCCTGGTAATTTTTCTTGTTCTGAATATATTCCTTCTGTCTGAAAAACTACACTTGGCACTTTTTGTAGGTAGCTGGTAATAAATCCTTTAAATAGCTGTTGTAAAAGTAAATATTTTCTCCTCTGTTTTGAAAGATCTTTTTTGTTGGGTATAGATTGTTTAATTGAAAGTTTTTCTTTGCTCTTCCTAATATCATCTGGCTTGTGTAGTTTCTGATGAGAGGCCAGCTATTCTTATCTTTGTTCCTCTTTTCTTTCTTTTTCTTTTAAGATTTTCTCTCTGCCTCTGATTTGCAGCAGTTTGATTATACATGCCTAAGGTGTTTTGTTTTGTATTGTATTTATCCTGCTTGGTGTTCTCTGAGCTTCTACATCTACAAAATATGTCCATAGTAACATCTAGATTAGAGTTTAATTAAATAACTAGACACTATAACCTAGCCAGGTTGACACATAAAAGTATCACAGTACCCATCTGATTTTCACATTATCCATCTTTTTAACCGCAATATTTAATATATTAATCTTAGTTACTTTAAATTCACTATCTCATTGTTCCAAAATCTTTGTCTTATCTTGAGTTTAGTTCTATTGATTTTCTTACTTGACAGTATCCTGTTTTCAACTTTTTTTTATATGCCTTGGAATTTTTTTTTTGATAGCTGTATGTCTTATGTAAGGCCCTAAAAACTAAGATAGACTGAAATAAATAGTTTTGTTTCTCTTTATTGGATTGGAAATGGGCTTACTTTCCTATTGTTATCAGTGTGTAAATTGAGTCAATCCAGTCAGCAGTTGATATGTATTTGGGATTTGTTGTTACTATAGTTTACTTCAGTTTAGCACAGGGTTCAAATTCCACTAGTATTTCCTCCCTTTTAGGGTAGGAGTTGGTTTACCAGGGGTTTTATCTTAGTATTTGCTCATCTTCATCCTTAGGTCTTCCTTTTGTATCGTAGTGCCCCATCCAGAGTCTCGCTGTATGCTCTTCCCTTCCTCCCAGCAGAAAATTGCTGTTTCTTATTACTCTATGTTTTTTTGCCTGGTGAGGGGCGGGGTACAGAAAAGAGATGTTTAACTTTTATTCAAGTTTCAGGAGGGCACTATCTAGGTTCCTGAATCCTAAGGGTAGGTCATTCTCAAGGGTTCTGTCCCTCTAATAGGACTATTGGTTTGGGACCAGTAAGCATTCCTACCCTTCTCATAGGATAAAAGGTCTTATTTTGTCCCCTTTTATCAAAAGCTATTTGTTTTCTTTAGTTCCAAGTATAATAGGGTTTTGTTGTTGTTGTTTATACGTTTGTTTTGCACTTCCTTTAACAGTTTAAACTCTTATTCTGTAGGAGAGGTAGGGGAGAACAAGTAGAGGATGAAATTTTGTGACTTTCCTATAATGGTTGTTCTTTCTCTCCCAGACTTGTACCATGAAAAAGTCTATCTCAGAACTTCTGACAAACATCCAAAGAATGACTTGCAGTGGGTGTGCAAATATTGAATTTCCTTCAAGTCTGTGTACCCTAGATATCCTATTTTATCTAACTAGGCTATAGTTAGCCTCTATCAATTTGTTAAAAAAATTTTACCTGGATTCCACTGATTGGCCAGAAGCATTTACCCAGAGAAATTAGTGTTCCTGTTCTGGTTTTCCTTACAATGAAGTCCCTACATTTCCTTAGATTTCAGGTTAGTTTATGGCTCTGTTACCTAAGTTCTCTGACAGGATCCACAAAATGGTAAATTTGCAGGTTGCCTGGATTTTTTTTTTGATGTTTTTCTTATTCTTGCATAAGTGTGGGTGTGATGTTCTTGCTAATTTTCTACATTCCAGATGGAAGTTCTATTTTTTTTGAATAAAATACTGGACAAAGGAAGCATTGACCCTTGCTTCCCTGATCTTATAGAGAAGATGCTTATTAAAATATAACTATTAATTTTCAAATAATTAATGCATGTCTAAAAACTGAGGCATTCTCTGAAAGAAGAAATCTTTTAACAAAGGATCTTGATTTGTAGGTTTGGTATTGTGAGGTGGACTGAGAAAATGATGCTGAAGCAAAATACATTTGTATTAAAATTAGTTAACAGCTAATGTAGTACCAACTCTGACTCCATTTTTAATGTTTAACTGCTAACAGCTTGTAAACTTTTCCCCTCCTACTTGCCCTTTCCCCTACAATTGGGAAGCTGATAGATCCTTTTGCACTAGAGAAAGATTGAACCATGAAAGCCTCTTGTCAAACTGCCTGGGGGCCCTCCCCCTAGCCTCACCCCCTAACCATAATAAAAACCTCTAGCCAGTCTCCCTTCCTTGCCTTCTCACATCATTTTTGGGCTCTCTTGGGAGGCCTACCCTGTTCTCCCAGAAAAGCCTCAATTATGAAAGAAATAAACCTTTTACTATTCCCTTGGTATATGAATGTCTCAACATTCAAACCAAAATTTGGAGAGGATCCATCCTGACACTTCAAATTGACTACAATAATTATTTTTCACATCTATGTAAGCCTACATCATTACAGGGGTTTTGGAATATTTGCAAGTAGGTCATAGTATATGTATACAAATATTTTGTTTAGACTATAAACATGTAGAGATATTTACATAATGAAGTTGGAGTAACTTTTTTACCAATTCATTCTTGTTCTTGGAAATTTCTGATCTGGTTTTTCAGACAATTAAAGTAAGCCATGACATTCTTATTTTTAACTGTTTGGGAGAATCTAAGGCCACATGATCATGTACTTGATATTTCAGACTGAGTCTTAGGGGGAAACATATAGAACACCCAAAATAATATGATGGCAGTTTAATAGAGGGTATATTTTCAGTCATAGCCAACAAATAAAGAAAATATATAGAGTCTCATATTTGGGCAAGTAGGCTACCAATAATAAAGGCCAATATTACTTTCAGACCTGAAGAGTAAAGGGAAGGAGTGGAACTACATTATGAGGAGAGAGAGGGATAGGTGGAGGGGATAGGAGGCTGAGATATTTTGGTGGGGACACATGACTAGCATAACGAGACTATGAAGAGAAGGAGCCAAGAAAACAAATATGCTGATATAATTCCTTCCTTCTTTACTCCTGCATATGACTCTCTTTTTATTCTTCTTGGCAAAACCTATCTGGAAGCAAGAGGGCAAAAACAAAATCAAAAACAAAAACAAAACCTAGTAATGTCATCCTTATAGGCCAGCACTAGGCTGGCTGAAAATGAATAGAAACAAGATCTGAAGATGCAAAGAAATGAGGTTCATAACACCAGAACTTCCTTATGCTTAAAATAATATTGTAAATCTACTCTCAAATTTATTGTTATTTTTCCTTTAAGTAGAAAGACATATCCTTTGGTTTTACTATATGGAGGACTAATAATACCTTTTATGCCCCTAGCAAAGTTTGTACTTTCATTTACTAATTTTACAAGAATGAATTGGTAAAAAAGTTACTCCAACTTCATTATGTAAATATCTCTATTTATTGTATCAAATATCTAGTCCTTTCACACACTTTTCAAAGAAGACATCGAGATGACTAGCAGATCCATGAAAGGATGCTCAACATCACTCATAATCAGAGAAATACAAATCAAAACTACAGTGAGATATCACCCCACACCTGTTAGAATGGCTAAAATTAACAACACAGGAAATGACAGGTGCTGGCAAGGATGTGGATAAAAGGGAACCCTCTTGCACTGTTGGTGGGAATAGAAACTGGTGCAGCCACACTCTGGAGAACAATTTGGAGGTCCCTCAAAAAGTTAAAAATAGGACTACCCTACAATCCAGCAACTGTACTATTCAGTATTTATCCAAAGGATACAAAAGTACGGATTTGAAGGGGTACATGCACCCCAATGTTTACACCAGTATTATCAACAATAACCAAATAATGGAGAAAGCCCAAATGTCCATTGACTGATAAATGGATAAAGAAGATGTGGTGTGGTGAATGTATATATAAATTCAATGGAATTATAACTCAGCCATCAAAAAGAATGAAACCTTGCTATTTGCAATGACATGGTGTAGCTAGAGAGCGTTATGCAAAGCAAAACGAGTAAGTCAAAGGAAGATGAATACCATATAATCTCATTTATATGTGGAATTTAAGAAACAAAACATATGAACATATGGGAGGGGAGGGAAAAAAGACAGAGGGAGAAAACCACAAGAGGCTCTTAATGATATAGAAAAACTGAAGGTTGATGAGGGAGGTGGATGGGGTGTGGGCTAGATGGATGTTAAGGAGGGCACCTGTTGATGCGCACTGGGTATTCTGTGTAAATGGTGAATCACTGAATTCTACTCCAGAGACCAATATTGTACTATTTGTTCACTAAAATTTAAATTTTAAAAAATCTAGTCTCTTCAGCTGATGCTGTTGCTCTGTGTGTGTCCTTAAGGCTAATCATCCCCTCGATATATGGAGCAAATGACAATAACCCTGGAAGCTATTCCATATTGTCTTAAGATATAGTTTTATTTTTTGTTCAATTTTGAACTTTGGGTAGTTGTGTCCATTCCACACTATAGAAGATACATTGCTTTTCGTTTCATCCCATGCCTAGACCAAGAATAATTTCATTGCTGCAATTTTATAATATTATAATATTAGTAAGGACACACAGTTGAAATAATTACGAACAGGTTTTTATTTTTTCCCTTTGCTAGTTAACATTTAGTAATTCTTTTGTATTAAAAACTTTAAAACAGTTTTAAATGAACAAAGGCTAGACTGAAAAACTGTACCCACAGGCTATAAAAAGAACATGATTGATTGTGTTAATTATTTTCCCTTAGAAGAAAGGATTCATTTTTTCTAAGTACCTTCATAAATATTTTCAGGGATAAGGTAAGGCAGCCTTAGCTTTACTTATCTTTCTCATCTTTAGACTCTCATCCAGATTCTTTTCTTTAGTAGTAAAATCAATGTCTAATATACTTATATTCTCTGATGTATAACAGTATGTCTTTGCAAATGAAGGTTTGCTCAACTGCTCGCAAAAAAAAAATATTTTTTCCTATCTCCTCCATCTTAATGAGTTGATGTTACAGTGCAAGTTATGCATTAAACAATAGAAAATGAGAAGTTCCTGACGTTCACATTTTCTAAGTAGTTATAATAATTAAAACAATTTTATAATCAGTATAAAATGTGGTAAAAAAAAACCCTCAGTTTTTTAAAAAGAAAAACGACATATTTGGATAAAGTTACATCCCTTTCTAAAAATCTGGTTTTTAATCTCATTTTTATTAGAGTTGTTTAGCTAGACATTCAGATCATCAAAAAAAAAAAAAAAAAAAAGACCTGCATTAGGAAGAATGAAGGTTAGAAATTCAGATTTTAGAAGACTAAGTACCTAATTTCATGAACTTTACAATACCTAAAAGTAAATAAAGTCATCAATGAGTACTTGGGAGATAAATACCTGGGAGGTAACAGTAATTACAAAATACAACAGTGCTGAAAAAAACTAACAATGTGTTTTTCAGTAATGTCACTGTTTTCCTATTTTATACTCTATCCACTAAAAGCTAAATTTAAGTAAATTACTTATTAATGTGGTCTTTAGCCATTAAATATAAAACTTCTGATAGTGACAAAGAAATCTATACCTCATTAGCCTTTCATTAAGATGACTGAAAAAACTAATGATTCTGAAAACTTGTATACAATTTAAAAATTCCTAAAAACTAAAGTTGGTCTGATGTATACAGGTAACATGTAGTAGTCTTGGTTCTCTCAACTATGGGTCAGTATAAATAATTTTGAAGAGGATTTCTTTAATCATATTATTTTAATTGCATGTTCTTGAGAAAAGGCCAAAACAAGAGTGAGGCAGAGAGAGAATGGCATTCTTATATTCAGAATGGAATGGAATTCTTATATTCAGAAAGATAATGATTATGCAAGTCAATGCAACACAGGCAAAAGCCTTTCTCAAGAGGTTTCAGCAAGTGAATGCATTCTCACACCTTCCAATACATGCTTTTTGCAATATATATTACCCTTAATGGTGTCAGCGATATATTTGTCAATATGAGATATTATAAGAAGTACTTTCATTAATGGAGCTCTGCATCAGTTTTATTTTTAAATACTATTTTATTTTTACAGGTGGGTTTTAGAGCTGGGTTATATTTCCCTCTTCAAATGAGAGGATCTCCACATAAGAATTCCTTTCAGAGAGCATGATTTTTAAAAAAGCAAACAAATTATAATGTTGTCTCCCATTCTTTCTGAGAAAAGTAAAGGATTCCTAGCAATAAAGTTAACGGTGATGATTTCTAACAATTTTAGGAAGATAGATACTCTGCATTATGATAGAGGCAGACAAGGGACACACAAAGAACTGAACCCTAAGTTGTTTGGCCACAGAAGGAAAAGATTTTCCAAAAATGAGCCCCAAAGGCTATGTGACCTGTTTTAGGAATAGGCCACCAGTCCTCACCTTCTTGTAGGTCCATGTAATAATGACTTTAAGTCATGAATGGTCAGGCACTAAAGGTTGAATCACTTTTTAAAAAGTGTGGTAGACAGAATAATAGCCCATAATGAGGTACACACATGAATCCCCAGAACCTGTAAATACGTTACTTTACATAGCAAAAGAGATGTGACTGTATTGAGGGTTTTGAGATGGGGAAATTGTCCTGGATCCTTATAAGAGGAAGGCAGAAAGATAGGAGTCAGAGAAGATATGATAAAGCAAACAGAGGTTGAAGTCATTTGATTACTAGAAGGGGGCAATGACCCAAAAAATGAGAGAAAATTGTAGAAGCTGGAAAATGAAAGGAAATGGATTTTCCTCTAGAGCCCCTGGAAGAAATGCAATTCACTTGACAACATGATTTTAGCCTAGTGAAATTTATTTCAGATTTCTGATGTCTAAAATCGAAAGATAATAAATTTGTGTTGTTTCAAGTCACTAATAATTTGTTATAGTAGCAACTGGAAAATAATGCAGATTTTGGTAACTGGAAGCAGAGTGCTGCCATAATATATACCAACTTTGTGAAATACCATAACAAATATCAGTGTCAAAGTGGCTTTGATATTGGACAGTGGGAAGAGGCTGAAAGAAAATTAACGTGCGTGATAGAGAAAGTCTAGATTGCATTAAGCAGACTGTTTGTAGGCATGTGAATGTTAATAAGTCTGCTAGTGTGGATTCAGAGGGAAGAATTAATTACCTAGCAAGTAAACTGAATTAACATGCTTGAGTACAGGAAAATAGGTGGAAGTGGGAACCCAGAGAAATGGAGGAGGCATGTCCCAAACCAGGGGGCAGCTACTTAGGAATGCTGGCTGATTTTTTGCCTGAAAGAGATACAGCACCAATATTGCAAATTTTTCAGATGTTTTAAGATAAACTGGAAATATCCTGATTTTTAAATGTTGATCAATGATTTAAAAATTTTAAAACACTGTCAAGCCCAACAAAATATGCATATTTCTTATTTGACCAGAAGGCTAACATTGCTTTACATGAAGTTTTAAAAAAGATTGTTGTAAAACACACATGTACATTTTCCCTTCATTTGAAATATACTCTAGAACCTAGTGATGTTGCTGTATCATTTGGTGAATATCAGTTGTTAAAGTGTTAGATTAAGATAGCAGATGATCTGAATATATTGATTATGTTGATTATAGATTGTAAAACTTCACAGACATACAATAAAAAATTAAAAGGAAAATGATGTTTCTAATGACTTTCCATGTGCCAATTACTGTTTAATACTTTAGACATGATCTTTTTTTAAACTTAACAAAACAATGTGGTAGCTATTACCACCATTAATGGTTAAGAAACTGAAATGTAGTATCTCATAAAATATCATGCCACTTATAAGTCATAAACCCAGGTTTCTCTGCCTGTAAAGTTATTTCCTTTCCAATACAACTGACTGCCACCTCAGCACTTAATACAAATCATGTTCCTATGTGTTAACAGAACTCCATGTAGTTTAGATTTAAAGAATAATTCTAGAACTTAAAACTTGACTTGGTTTTTGAATGTAGTAAGAATAGTTAATGGGCATAAATAAATAGCAAGAATATTTGATCAAAGGTAACTAAGGTGAACTATCCAATTCCTCTTTGGAGAGAAATGTGAAAATGAGCTGTGATGGAACTAGTGAAATATATAGAGATATTGAGGGTTGAAGTAATGAAGATGGAAAAATATAGTGAAGAGGAAGTGTTATATAATTCTATGCTGAACGTCTACGCCATGTGTGGAATAACCCTGGCATTTGGAGGCTGAAGAATAAAGTTCAAGGAAAATATTTTTGCTTTACTAAGGTCCTGCTCTCTCTGAGCCTGCTTCCTCTTCAGTATATTGGGAATGATACTCACTTCATAAATTGACTATAAGAATGTTTTAACGCTATTTAAATTTAGTAACAAATGTTACTTCTTCCTGCCTACATAGATAAAAATTGCACAACTCTAGAATTAAATTTACAAATTATTTTTAATCAATATATATTTTCATTGTTCATATTACTACACCCAATGGAAAATAAAAACAGAAAAAAATAGCAAACTCACAAAAGGTACTCCTATTGCAGAATTAAGTCCTTAAGAGAGGGCCAGAACGGGCGATAATACACTGCCCCAAGACCACAGAGTTTGTTAACACTGAGAATTCACAGATGTGACTCAAGACAATGTAAATTACTTCACTGTACATTTCAATTAGATGAGACTCTCTTGAATATTCACAGATATAATAAAGGCCATTACAGTTAAAAACCAGACTATGCTAGTCTCACACTGAATGTACATGGGAAAAGGGGTGGGAGGGTGTTTGGGTGTGGGTTGTGAAAAAGTACATTTTTTTGTGAACCAAGGTCTCATTATTTAATTTTTTGAAGATACATAATTCAGAAGAACTACAAAAGGACCTAACTCACACATTCAAAATACCCTTCCCCCTATTACTCAAAGAACATCAGTAGTAAAGGAGTTCAAATGAGGAAGCTTCACTAATGACTTTACAGTGAACAAGAAAGAATTTCTCCTTCCACTGGAAGGAATCCTATAGTGAAAGGAATTTGAGAGAGTTAAAATTGTTCTAAGGTTCAAACCTTTTAACCTCTTAGGATGAATATTCTTGAGAGGTAAAAATAGTCTTTGTTTCCTAGAATAATTGAAGTTGTTTTTTTTTTTTTTTTTAAGGCAATACCTACTGGCTAAAAATGGCTTTTATCTTTCCAAACATTCTAAAATATACATTTATCATTATTCTCATGTACATTTATTTATTATTTATAAGGATTTTACTATATAGACACGTTAAAATATGTTTAAAAGATTATTTAGAGAAGCAAGGACATTTCCATGGGATGAATTTAAATCACTATGCAAGAAATGTTTTACATTTGAAAAAGAAATAGAGTGATTTAGGTCACCTGAGGGAAGAATGTTTGAAAAATGAGTATCTGTTATAAAGACTTACCATTTGCAATCTTGTTCAGAACTCTATGCATAATAGTTTCAAAAAAATGATAGTGAGTAAGCTATGGCTACAAAAGCTGAAACTATAATTATTTTTTTTAAATTGTAACTTGCTCTTAGAATATTAAGTGCAGAGCCAGCTTTAAGGGTGTGCAACCTAGAGTCACAAAACAACCTATGCTTGGAAGTGCCCTGCACTTGGTTAAATGCTCTGTTGCCTTAAAATTCTTCATGCTTTTGTACAAAAGGAGTCACATTTGCATTTTCTGGGCCTCCTGAATTTTTAAATAATCTTGATTTTTTTCAAGTGAGTCATTATTGGTCCCCCTAAACCAGTAATACAGTCACACTTCCACAGGATCTGTGTCTTTCTCCCATACAAAACACTCATTTAAGAAATATTCGAGGGACACCTGGGTGGTTCAGCAGTTGAGCATCTCCCTTCAGCCCAGGGCGTGACCCCGGGGTCCCGGAATCCACTCCCTCATCGGGCTCCGGGCATGGAGCCTGCTTCTTTCTCTGCCTGTGTCTCTGCCTCTCTCTCTGTGTCTCTCATGAATAAATAAAATCTTTGAAAAAAAAAAAAGAAATATTCCAAAATACCACAACTCTATTCAGCTTCTTAAATGTTTAAAAAACCTTTTATTTCCTGCTAAAAATGAAATAGAAGTAATTTATTTGCTGAATTCCTTACATCATTGATGGGATCCTGTCAAATCTTATTTTAAGTTGAGAGTTAGTATGATAATGAGATGAAAAGAGTTTGTAGAAAAGTACCAAATTCTCTACTACACAGATTTTCTTCTATATATGTCTTATTATATAAATCAGATTTTACTGTTAATTACCTATGCATGTCAGAATGACCAGGAGTATTTATTAACAATGCAGAATTCTGAGTCTTATCCTCTGAATTCTGTGAGTAGTCTACATTGCTAGTAAGCATCCCAAGTAAATTTGATCCAGTTGAAATCCATGATTTTCTGTTTTGCTTTGTTTATGTAATGATATAACAGGTTTTCTGTATATTAAAATAGTATTTAAAATTATTTTATTTTATTTTTTTAATAAATTAATTTTTTATTGGTGTTCAACTTACCAAAATACAGAATAACACCCAGTGCTCATCCCGTCAAGTGTCCCCCTCAGTGCCCGTCACCCACTCATCCCCACCCCCTTCCACCACCCCTAGTTCGTTTCCCAGAGTTAGGAGTCTTTATGTTCTGTCTCCCTTTCTGATATTTCCCACACATTTCTTCTCCCTTCCCTTATATTCCCTTTCACTATTATTCATATTCCCCAAATGAATGAGAACATACACTGTTTGTCCTTCTCCGATTGACTTATTTCACTCAGCATAATACCCTCCAGTTCCAACCACGTTGAAAAAATGGTGGGTATTTGTCGTTTCAAATGGCTGAGTAATATTCCATTGTATACATAAACCACAGCTTCTTTATCCATTCATCTTTCGATGGACACCGAGGCTCCTTTCACAGTTTGGCTATTGTGGACATTGCTGCTAGAAACATCGGGGTGCAGGTGTCCCGGCGTTTCATTGCATCTGAATCTTTGGGGTAAATCCCTAACAGTGCAATTGCTGGGTCGTAGGGCAGGTCTATTTTTAACTCTTTGAGGAACTTCCACACAGTTTTCCACAGTGGCTGCACCAGTTCACATTCCCACCAACAGTGTAAGAGGGTTCCCCTTTCTCCGCATCCTCTCCAACATTTGTTGTTTCCTGCCTTAATTTTCCCCATTCTCACTGGTGTGAGGTGGTATCTCATTGTGGTTTTGATTTGTATTTCCCTGATGGCAAGTGATGCAGAGCATTTTCTCATGTGCGTGTTGGCCATGTCTATGTCTTCCTCTGTGAGATTTCTCTTCATGTCTTTTGCCCATTTCAAGATTGGATTGTTTCTTTGCTGTTGAGTTTAATAGGTTCTTTATAGATTTTGGAAACTAGCCCTTTATCTGATATGTCATTTGCAAATATCTTCTCCCATTCTGTAGGTTGTCTTTTAGTTTTGTTGACTGTATCCTTTGCTGTGCAAAAGCTTCTTATCTTGATGAAGTCCCAATAGTTCATTTTTGCTTTTGTTTCTTTTGCTTTCATGGATGTATCTTACAAGAAGCTACTGTGGCCAAGTTCAAAAAGGGTGTTGCCTGTGTTCTCCTCTAGGATTTTGATGGAATCTTGTCTCACATTTAGATCTTTCATCCATTTTGAGTTTATCTTTGTGTATGGTGCAAGAGAGTGGTCTAGTTTCATTCTTCTGCATGTGGATGTCCAATTTTCCCAGCACCATTTATTGAAGAGACTGTCTTTCTTCCAGTGGATAGTCTTTCCTCCTTTATCGAATATTAGTTGACCATAAAGTTCAGGGTCCACTTCTGGGTTCTCTATTCTGTTCCATTGATCTATGTGTCTGTTTTTGTGCCAGTACCACACTGTCTTGATGACCACAGCTTTGTAGTACAACCTGAAATCTGGCATTGTGATGCCCCCAGCTATGGTTTTCTTTTTTAAAATTCCCCTGGCTATTCAGGGTCTTTTCTGATCCCACACAAATCTTAAAATAATTTGTTCTAACTCTCTGAAGAAAGTCCATGGTATTTTGATAGGGATTGCATTAAATGTGTAAATTGCCCTGGGTAACATTGACATTTTCACAATATTAATTCTGCCAATCCATGAGCATGGAATATTTTTCCATCTCTTTGTGTCTTCCTCAATTTCTTTCAGAAGTGTTCTATAGTTTTTAGGGTATAAGTATAAGTGTATTATTATCTAAGTATTTCTTCGCTTTGGTTATAAATTGATTGATGTATTTGGCGGCTCCCACATTCCGGGCATATATATTGAGGATTGTATAGATCCTTTAAGTATGAGATAGTGTCCCTCTTCATCTCTCACTACAGTCTTCGGGGTAAATTTTAGTTTATCTGATATAAGGATGGCTACCCCTGCTTTCTTTTGAGAAATGGTTCTCCAACCTTTTATTTTCAGGTTGTAGGTGTCCTTCTGTCTAAAATGAGTCTCTTGTAGACAGCAAATAGATGGGTCCTGCTTTTTTATCCAGTCTGAAACCCTGCACCTATTGATGGGGTCATTGAGCCCATTTACGTTCAGAGTTACTATTGACAGATATGAGTTTTGTGTCATCATGATATCTATTTAGTCCTTGTTTTTGTGGATTGTTCCACTGAACTTCTTCTTAAAGGGGAATTTTAAGAGTCCCCCTTAAAATTTCTTGTAGAGCTGGTTTGGAGGTCACATATTCTTTCAGCTCCTGCCTGTCTTGGAAGCTCTTTATCTCTCCTTCCATTTTGAATGAGAGCCTTGCTGGATAAAGTATTCTTGGTTGCATGTTCTTCTCATTTAGGACCCTGAATATATCCTGCCAGCCCTTTCTGGCCTGCCACGTCTCTGTGGAGAGGTCTGCTGTTACCCTAATATTCCTCCCCATGAAAGTCAGGGACTTCTTGTCTCTTGCTGCTTTAAGGATCTTCTCTTTATCTTTGGAATTTGCAAGCTTCACTATTAAATGTCAAGGTGTTGAACAGGTTTTATTGATTTCAGGGGGGGATCTCTCTATTTCCTGGATCTGAATGCCTGTTTCCCTTCCCAGATTGGGAAAGTTTTCAGCTAGGATTTGTTCAAATACATATTCTGGCCCTCTGGCCTTTTCGGCACCCTCGGGAACCCCAATTAAGCGTAGGTTTTTCTTCCTCAGGCTGTCATTTATTTCCCTTAATCTATCCTCATGGTCTTTTAATTATCTGCCTCTTTTTTCCTCAGTTTCCCTCTTTGCCATTAACTTGTCTTCTATGTCACTCACTCGTTCTTCCATCTCGTTAACCCTCGTCGTTAGGACTTCTAGTTTGGATTGCATCTCATTCAATTGATTTTTAATTTTGCCTGATTGGATCTAAATTCTGCAGTCATGAAGTCTCGTGAGTCCTTAATGCTTTTTTCTAGAGCCACCAGTAGCTGTATAATAGTGCTTCTGAATTGGCTTTCTGACATTGAATTGTAACCCAAATTTTGTAAGTCTGTGGGAGAGAGGGCTGTTTCTGATTCTTTCTTTTGAGGTTAGGTTTTCCTTCTAGTCATTTTGCTCAGTGCAGAGTGGCCAAAAACAAGTGGTATTGGGAAAAGGAGAAAAAGAGAGAGAAGGAAAGAAAAGAGAAAAAGAAAAAAGAAAAAGAAGAAAAAAAAAGAAAAAAGAGAAAGAAAAAGAAAGAAAGGTGATAAAAAAGGGGGGGTGGGGGAAGCAATCAGAAATCAAAAAGAAAAGAAAAAAGAAAACAAAACAAAAAACACGGGGGAGTATCTTCTGATTCTGTAGACTTTAAGTCCCTTGACTTCCCCTGGAACTGGTCCGTCCAGCTGGTCTTCTGGGGGAAGGGCCTGTTGCGCTGATTTTCAGGTGTTAGCACTTGGGGGAGCTGCTCTGCCCCTGCCTGCTGCAGGGCTCAGCGGGGGTTGTTTACCCCGTGAGGCCCCAGGAGGAACAGCCGCAGTTGCTATGGCAACTCCGGAAGCCTGGATTCAGCCCCCGCAGGAACTACGGGGCTCTCCGTCTGCAGGGCCTGGAGGCTCCGGGGCGGGGCCGCTGATCTGCTCAGCTCGGGGCAGGAGCGTCCTCGCTGTCCTGGGCCCTCCCGGCCTCTGCCTGTCCCGGGGGAGGCCGGATCCTGGGCTGTGTCCCGGCGCCCTGTGCTCCGGGGCCTGCGCTGTTGGATTCGCGCTCCCGCCCCGCAGCCCCCTCCGCGGAGCCGCTCCCGAGCCCCTCCGAGCTGCTCCGGCCCCGCCGTGCGCGCTGCAGCCCTTAGGGAGCTCGGAGCACTCTCCTGCGCTCGCAGGTGTCTGTTAGTGTCCCCGGGAGCCCGAGGGCATCCCCGCCCTCCTGGGTCCTGCTCTAACTCCCTGCGAGCCCCTTTCCGCCCGGGAAGGTTGGTGCAGCTCCTGCTCCTCCGGGACGGGGCTCTCCTGTCCTGGGGACACTCGCCCCGGCCTCAGCCCGGCTCCTCGCGGGGCCCCTCCCCCTCGGAGGCCTTTTGTTTCTTTTTTCTTTCTTCCCCGTCTTCCTACCTTGATAGAAGCGTGAACTCTTCTCACTGTAGCGTTCCAGCTGGTCTCTCTTTACATCTCAGGCCGAATTCGTAGATTTTCAGGATGATTTGAAGGTTATCTAGGTAATTTGGTGGGGACAGAGGACTTGGGGACCCTACTCTTCTGCCATCTTGCCCCTCCTCCACCTAAAATTATTTTGAAGACATATGGTATTTCATCATGGGGCAATCCTATAACCTATTAATTTTTACTGTATGTAGTATATTTCTAATATTAAAAATAATCAATTAAAAACCATTGTAAACTATAAGATAGTCCAGTAGCTGAATAAACAACAAATGTGAAAAAATTTGTATTCTTCCATTAGACATATAATAATCTGTTAACAGATAAAATGAAATAGTAAAGCATTAAAAATATAAATTACATAGAAATAAACTTATTAAAACATTTGTTATACTTATATGAGGAAATACTAAAAATAAAAAATTCCAAATGTTACTGAGAGATATAAAATAATAATAGCATTAATTGAAGAGATTTGATAGTAAGAGTGGAGAAAACATATGGTCACATCATTATGACATACACACTGATATTGATGCAATGAGAAGATGATACCACCTTATCTTTGTGGTATTATCCCCAAATCCCATAACTGAAGTCTAACCATAAAGAAAGAGCAACTAAAACACATTCTACAAACTACCTCAGGAATTCCACGGGTCCTGTGTGACTCCAGTGGAAGAGAATTCATTGAAGCTCATGCGTGGATTCCTCTGGATTTTATCCCATGCATCTCTTCCCTTCATTGATTTTGCTTTATTTTTTTAAATTTTTTTTATTTATTTATGATAGTCACAGAGGGGGGGGGCAGAGACACAGGCAGAGGGAGAAGCAGGCTCCATGCACCGGGAGCCCGACGTGGGATTCGATCCCGGGTCTCCAGGATCGTGCCCTGGGCCAAAGGCAGGCGCCAAACCGCTGCGCTACCCAGGGATCCCTGATTTTGCTTTATATCCTTTCAAATACATCTTGGTTGAGAATATAAAAACAAGGAAAAATGTCAAGTTCATGAAGGAGGAAATTCTGGGTTACCTCTTTTGTTTCATTGGTTAATTTGTCTTTACACCAATGCTATACTTGATTATTTTAGCTCTATAAAAATACTTGAATTGAAATAATAGGGGATCCCTGGGTGGCTCAGCGGTTTAGCACCTGCCTTTGGCCCAGGGCGCGATCCTGAAGTCTCAGGATGGAGTCCCGCGTCGGGCTCCCGGCATGGAGCCTGCTTCTCCCTCCTTCTGTGTCTCTGCCTCTCTCTCTCTCTCTCTCTCTCTCTCTCTCTCTCATGAATAAATAAATAAATCTTTAAAAAATAAAAAAAAGAAATAATATAAGTCCTTGAACTTTACTGTTCTATTTCAAAGTTGTTTTGACTATTATATGTCTTTTACGTTTCCACAAAAATTATGAATCAGCTTGGCAATTTTTAAAATGGCCTGCTGATATTTTGGAATTGCATTAGATCTCTGTATCAATTTGGAGATTTGACATCTTAATATATTGAAACTTTTGATTGATCAGCATGACACAACACTTCACCTATTTAAATTGATCCTTTTTAACTCTAATCAGCATTTGTCTTCTATATCCCTTCCTCACATGTATCCCATAATACTATTTTTTTAATATTTCATTATTTGAGAAAGATAGAGTCCTCATGCTCAACAGCAGGCCGACGTGCAGAGGAGGAGGGAAAGGGAGATAATCTGCAGACTCTACACTGAGCTTGGGGCCTGACTCAGGGCTGGATCAAGGACACTAAGATCATGACCTGAGGGGAGACCAAGATACTTAACTGACTAAGCCACACAGGCACCCCAGTTCTTTATATTTTTATGCTATTCTAAATAGTATTGTTTTAATATTTTCATTTTCAGTTATTTATTACTAGCATATATTAATTCAATTGATTTTTTGTATATTGGTCTTAGCTATTTCAACTTTTCCAAATGTATTTATTAATTCTGGTAGCTTTTCACCCTCCACCAAACCCTGCCTTTAATCTGGTACTTTCTACACAGAAATCAAGTTATTTCAAAATAAGGAAAGTTTTTCTTCTTCCTTTCTAATCTTTTTATTTTTCCTTTCTAATCTTTATGCCTCTTTTTTCCTCTTCCTTACTGTACTGATTATAACCTCAGGGACAATTAATTAGTAGTGGTGATAATGGGCACCCCTGGCCTGTTAATGATCTTAGAGGAAAAGAATTAAGTCTTGAGAGGGAGGGGCAAGATGGCGGAAGAGCAGGGTCCCCAAATCACCTGTCCCCACCAAGTTACCTAGATAACCTTCAAACCATCCTGAAAATCTACGAATTCGGCCTGAGATGTAAAGAGAGACCAGCTGGAATGCTACAGTGAGGAGAGTCCGCGCTTCTATCAAGGTAGGAAGACGGGGAAAAAGAAATAAAGGAACAAAAGGCCTCCGAGGGGGAGGGGCCCCGCGAGGAGCCGGGCTGAGGCCGGGGCGAGTGTCCCCAGGACAGGAGAGCCCCGTCCCGGAGGAGCAGGAGCTGCACCAACCTTCCCGGGCGGGCGGAAAGGGGCTCGCAGGGAGTTAGAGCAGGACCCAGGAGAGCGGGGATGCCCTCGGGCTCCCGGGGACACTAACAGACACCTGCGCCCCGGGAGAGTGCTCCGAGCTCCCTAAGGGCTGCAGCGCGCACGGCGGGACCGACCGGAGCAGCTCGGAGGGGCTCGGGCGGCGGCTCCGCGGAGGGGGCTGCGGGGCGGGAGCGCGAATCCACCAGCGCAGGCCCCGGAGCACAGGGCGCCGGGACACAGCCCAGGATCCGGCCTCCCCCGGGACAGGCAGAGGCCGGGAGGGCCCAGGACAGCAAGGACGCTCCTGCCCCGAGCTGAGCACATCAGCGGCCCCGCCCCGGAGCCTCCAGGCCCTGCGGACGGAGAGCCGAGAGCCCCGAGCCCCGTAGTTCCTGCGGAGGCTGAATCCAGGCTTCCAGAGTTGCCATAGCAACTGCTGCTGTTCCTCCCTGGGTCCCACGGGGTAAACAACCCCCGCTGAGCCCTGCAGCAGGCAGGGGCAGAGCAGCTCCCCCAAGTGCTGACACCTGAAAATCAGCACAGCAGGCCCCTCTCCCAGAAGACCAGCTGGACGGACCAGTGATACTCCCCCGTGTTCCAATACAACTTGTTTCTGGCCACTCTGCACTGAGCAAAATGACTAGAAGGAAAACCTCACTTCAAAAGAAAGAATCAGAAACAGCCCTCTTTCCCACAGAGTTACAAAATCTGGATTACACTTCAATGTCAGAAAGCCAATTCAGAAGCACCATTACACAGCTACTGGTGGCTCTAGAAAAAAGCATTAAGGCCTCACGAGACTTCATGACTGCAGAATTTAGATCCAATCAGGCAGAAATTAAAAATCAATTGAATGAGATGCAATCCAAACTAGAAGTCCTAACGACGAGGGTTAACGAGGTGGAAGAACGAGTGAGTGACATAGAAGACAAGTTGATGGCAAAGAGGGAAACTGAGGAAAAAAGAGATAAACAATTAAAGAACCATGAAGACAGATTAAGGCAAATGAACGACACTCTGAGGAAGAAAAACCTACGTTTAATTGGGGTTCCCGAGGGCGCCGAAAGGGACAGAGGGCCAGAATATGTATTTGAACAAATCCTAGCTGAAAACTTTCCCAATTTGGGAAGGGAAACAGGCATTCAGATCCAGGAAATAGAGAGATCCCCCCCTAAAATCAATAAAAACCGTTCAACACCTCGACATCTAATAGTGAAGCTTGCAAATTCCAAAGATAAAGAGAAGATCCTTAAGGCAGCAAGAGACAAGAAGTCCCTGACTTTCATGGGGAGGAATATTAGGGTAACAGCAGACCTCTCCACAGAGACCTGGCAGGCCAGAAAGGGCTGGCAGGATATATTCAGGGTCCTAAATGAGAAGAACATGCAACCAAGAATACTTTATCCAGCAAGGCTCTCATTCAAAATGGAAGGAGAGATAAAGAGCTTCCAAGACAGGCAGGAACTGAAAGAATATGTGACCTCCAAACCAGCTCTGCAAGAAATTTTAAGGGGGACTCTTAAAACTCCCCTTTAAGAAGAAGTTCAAGTAACTCTGAACTTGAATGGGCTTAATGACCCCATCAAAAGGCGCAGAGTTTCAGACTGGATAAAAAAAACAGGACCCATCTATTTGCTGTCTACAAGAGACTCATTTTAGACAGAAGGACACCTACAACCTGAAAATAAAAGGTTGGAGAACCATTTACCATTCAAATGGTTCTCAAAATATACCCTAAAAACTACAGAACACTTCTGAAAGAAATTGAGGAAGACACAAGGAGATGAAAAAATATTCCATGCTCATGGATTGGCAGAATTAATATTGTGAAAATGTCAATGTTACCCAGGGCAATTTACACATATAATGCAATCCCTATCAAAATACCATGGACTTTCTTCAGAGACTTAGAACAAATTATTTTAAGATTTGTGTGGAATCAGAAAAGACCCCAAACAGCCAGGGGAATTTTAAAAAAAGAAAACCATATCTGGGGGCATCACAATGCCAGATTTCAGGTTGTACTACAAAGCTGTGTTCATCAAGACAGTGTGGTACTGGCACAAAAACAGACATATAGATCAATGGAACAGAACAGAGAACCCAGAAGTGGACCCTGAACTTTATGCTCAACTAATATACAATAAAGGAGGAAAGACGATCCACTAGAAGAAAGACAGTCTCTTCAATAAATGGTGCTGGGAAAATTGGACATCCACATGCAGAAGAATGAAACTGGACCACTCTCATGCACCATACACAAAGATAAACTCAAAATGGATGAAAGATCTAAATGTGAGACAAGATTCCATCAAAATCCCAGAGAAGAACTCAGGCAACACCCTTTTTGAACTTGGCCACAGTAACCGGAGAAGGACAAACAGTGTATGTTCTCATTCATTTGGGGAATATGAATAATAGCGAAAGGGAATATAAGGGAAGGGAGAAGAAATGTGTGAGAAATATCAGAAGGGGAGACAGAACATGAAGACTTCTAACTCTGGGAAATGAACTAGGGGTGGTGGAGGGGGAGGAGGGTGGGGGGTGGGGGTGAATGGGTGACGGGCACTGAGGGGTACACTTGACGGGATGAGCACTGGGTGTTATTCTGTATGTTGGTAAATTGAACACCAATAAAAATTAATTTATAAAAAAAAAAAGAAAAGAAAAGAATTAAGTCTTTAAACCTTAAGCATAATGGTAGATGTAGGTTATTGTTAGGTATACTTCATCAGATTGAGGGAATATCTTTAAAGAATTGGAAAGCATCTAAGATTTTAGCAAATGTTCAAACTAATACATTAGCCTGCCACAGGTTAATGGGTACTGACAGAAAGCATAAGGCTTTTGAATCAAAGACATTTTTTTAATTTCTTTTAATTTTTATTTATTTATGATAGTCACAGAGAGAGAAAGAGAGAGAGGCAGAGACATAGGCAGAGGGAGAAGCAGGCTCCATGCACCAGGAGCCCGATGTGGGATTCGATCCCCGGTCTCCAGGATCGCGCCCTGGGCCAAAGGCAGGCGCCAAACTGCTGCGCCACCCAGGGATCCCAGAGGTGTCTGTTTTCAAACCTATTTCAGTGTCTCTTAGATCCATTCTTTCTGCTCTTTAAAAGAGTATCCCAAGACCTCTGGAGGATAGTGAAGAGGATGGAAATCTGCCTGGCCTCAGTTCTGCTTGTAATGCCAGCATGCCCAAAGTCAGGGATGGAGAAACAGTAGGTGAAAAGGAAGATATTCGCGTGCCTGAATGTCCCAGATATGGTTTGACTATCTCCTGAGTCTCACAAATGCACACAAATACATACACACAAACACACACACACAAAGTACTACTCATATACTTCATTAAGCGTCCTCTAAGCTTCTCATCACTATGCCACCATCTGAAATGAAGCCTCTTGATTTCTGGTACCAACAGTCTCTCTCTTTAACTCCTGGGCAGTTGCATAGGTATGTAGCAGTATAAGAAACATGATTCTAGAGACTGAGAACTTCTTCTAAGACCCTAATTTGACACTTTCCAATTATGTGTCCTTAGACAAACTACTTGACTCATTTGATTCTCAGTTTCCTAGGTTTTAAAATGGGGGATAACAGCACTTGCATCATAGAATTTTTGTGAGGATTAAAGAGCTAGTTGCATGCAAACGGGTTAATACAATGCCTGATACACAGCAACATTTAAGAAGTGAGAATTTTTATTACATTCTGTACATATAAAACTCCTGAATATGCTCCCAAGTTTCAGCGAGGTGAGATTTTCCTGTTCTTAACAGATATTTTTGTATTCAATTACTATTGATATGCAAAAACTATGCCCAGCCAAATGTTGAGAGAACAGTGAAAATCATATTAGGAGATCACTGGGAGAAAATGTATAATACAATGACATTTAAAATGTTAACTTGTGTAGGAGTGCCTGGGTGGCTCAGTTGGTTGGATGTCCAACTTTTTTTTTTAAGATTTTATTCATTCATGAGAGAGAGAGAGAGAGAGAGAGAGAGAGAGAGAGAGAGCAGGCAGAGAGGCAGAGGGAGAAGCAGGCTCCATGCAAGGAGCCCAATGCGGGACTTGATCCCGGGATTCCAGGATCACACCCTGGGCAGGCACTAAACCGCTGAGCCACCCAGGGATCCCTGAGTGTCCAACTCTTGATCTCAGTTCAGGTCTTGATCTCAGGGTCCTGAGTTCAAGCCCCATGTTGGGCCCCATTCTGGGCATGGAGCCTACTTAAAAAATATTAATCTGTGTATATTATTTTTCATTAATTGTAATCAGGTAATTCATTCCTTGCTTCAGAGATTTGGATGTTTTACTGTTTGCTGATCTATTTTGTAAGGTGAAGAACAAAAGATGCTAAAAGTCAAGGCAGTTTTAGTTTTTACTTTGTATTTTAAAAGCCTACATAAACTGAAGAGATTAATATACATATCCAACTGACATAGGGGAGTGACAGAATTGTCATTTAAGGGGAAAGAAAGAGGGGGGAAGAGGAAAGGTTCTTGAAAGCTGGTATATTTCATTATGTTCAGCCTGTCTGTGATTGAAGAACTATCTGCATGTTAATAGCTGCATACCAGGAATAGAGGAAGTCTTACTGGCATCCTCACCTATAACAGATGCTATTTATCCCCAAATAATACCCCTTACCCACTTTTTCAGTTTCCATGTAGCTGTAGCTCCTTGTACACTAATAGCTTTCAAGTTGGCTACATGTATTTTTCTGCCTCTTGGCCTGTGTGCTTTACTTTGGAACACAGAGCTGGCTCAGTGTAAGCACAAGTCAGCCTCAAAGTGCCAGATACAAGGTCACCAAAGGTAAATCTCAACCAGTGAAAGATTGGGGTCAGTGATACACATGCCAGCTTCCCAACTTCTTGTTGGACAATACTAAGTTATATGGCCCCTCAAAGGATTCCCAAAAGAATGAGGCCCTAGTTGTCCATGGCAATAATCCCACTTCATAAAAATGCACATTAAAATAGTAAAGTTCCCTATCTCAGTTCCCCACTCCTATACTTGTGCTTCAAGATCACCTCTCCTATAAACTGCTGCACTCAAGTCCTTGTCTTGGGTTTTTGCAAGAACTCAAATCAAGACATTATCTGATTTAAGATCATACAGTCATTCCCCAAGATTTGCATGTCATTGGCTTGGTCAAACAGTCAATTTAATAAAGTTTGATAGGAATAAATACTTGTACTATGTTCAAGTCTTTGACAGTGACACAAATTTCAGTGCTTCCTTTAGAAGCGATGTTGCTTTTTAGTTTACTATCATGGCAAATGGTGAAACCAGGAATGTGAATTTGGTCTTTCCTCTATAACAGACCTTATTTCATGGAGCAGGGAACTGATTTGGGAATTCTATCAGTTACTAGGTAAATAAACATAGATAACAGATAGATAGGTGATAGGTGATAGAATTCTACTATACACACTCAAACTAGGGAAATAACCACAGATATTTCTATGGTACCATTTGAATGTACGCAGAGATGGATTCTGGCCAAGACATTGTCTATCATCTAATACCCATAAGCCACATATTTTATCAGTGGCCATGATGGTAAATGTGAAAGGGGGTTGGTTAAGAACTATCTTTGTTTTGAATTCAGTACCTAATAGCCTTCAGAAAACCTAAAAAAATTATCCTTTTTCCAATACACACACACAGCTGAATGGCCACATCACAAAGGCTTGGAGGAAGAATTATACCATACACTGTGGCCACACTGCAAAGGGATCAGACTCCTTAATTAAGGAAGCCTGAGTCTGAAAACTGAGTAAGGGGTTGTGAATTACTACTGTAGTGACTTGAGTCCAGTTTCTTCCAACTAGACCTAGAATTTATCTGGTTACAATAAGTACAGGCTGTCCCTCTTTTTCATTCACAGAATTTGTTCCCTTGATCAGTTGATTATTCACCAATATGGAAACCTGAGAATCAAAACACTCCACATTCAACTCAGTTAATCACTTGTGAAAATTTGGCCACCTGTGGTGAAGTGCTACCACCTTCTACAAATTATTCTTGCTACAATTGAGGAACCTAATTACATAGTGGCATGTCCATGATCATCTCTGGCCTTAAGAGGACAGGCTTTTAAGAACTCTTTATAAATGCTGCTTTTCCCCCCCTTTTTAATGTCCTCATGAAGAGAATGTTCATTGGCTTCCCTAGAATTAGGAAGTGGCTGAAAAGATTACACATAAGAGTTCTATTCCCAGGATGTCTGGGTGGCTCAGTGGTTGAATGTCTGCCTTTGGCTTGGGGCATGATCCTGAGGTCCCAGGATTGAGTCCCACATTGGGCTCCCTGCATGGAGCCTGCTTCTCCCTCTGTCTATGTCTCTGCTTCTCTCATGAATAAATAAAAAAATTCAAAAAAGAGTTCTACTCCCAACATTTCCATCTCCTTGGGTTTTCAAAAACTTTACTCTGTAGTATGCTTGGGAAATCCCACCAGCTCTCTTCCCTGTAGGTCACCTTTAAGGCCAGGCCCACAGTCACATGCTTGAGCCAAACAATATAGATCACAAATTCCAAATGAGTAATATAGCAATAAAATAGGTTTAAGCCAACTTTCCATTTTGTCATCTTTGGACCAATACCCTTAGAAGCCATTTTCATACATGTTCCTTCAGTTCTTACAGAGACACATTGGCAAGATTCTGCAGTATTTCAGTGTCTACACTAGTTCCTCTTTGGATGGATCACATCTCACTGGGACTCTGCTGAAACATAAGTCTATTTATGGGTCTGGAGGCAATAATATATATTGAGTGTAAGTACTAAAGACAATCTGAATCTCCCTATGAAAGATGATCCCTATTTGAAGTCCTTGAAAAATTACTGTTAGGAATGTCTGGTTCTCTTATTAGGATGGAAACATCTGCTTCCACAAGAAGATTTTGTAGTAATTTTAGTTAAAAATTATCAACCATGCTTGTGTATGCCCAAATTTGTCCCCATTCCAAGTCTCAGGATCCTACTGTTTCCTATTTATCTTAATTTGGCTAAGAAACCTGGCAAGATTGAAATTAAATGATTTTACAACACTGCAACTTGTACAGCCAAGTTCTGGATCTGACCCTTGGCAATGTCTGGCTTTCAGGTTAAAATGATAAGGAATTCCTTTAGCAACAATGTAGCTTTCTGATTCTCCACTCATGACTTGAGTTCGGAAGGCTTCAAATTTAACGTTTTCATTTTGTGAGCTCTCCTCGGTAGTCACAAAGTTACTTAAAATAAAAGTCTTTATCATCACTATTGTCAGTAAAACATGAACATAGAACCACTTCCTTTGGTTGCTACATGCCTTGCCATCCATCCACTAGCACATCGTTATCCACCAACACATGATTATTTGATTAATTTTGATGCCACTCCATCCCCGAAGTGCCTCTATTCCCTATGTGGCAGTGTCCTCAGGAAAGTGGTGACTCTTAAGAAGCAGCTGCACCAGGTTTCCTACATCATCAAACAGCCCTTCAGTGTCCCACATGTGGCATCCAGAATCAAAGAGCTACCAGAATAAAGGGATATCTGGGATCTCAGACAATTTGTATACCAGTGACAATCATTATGAATTAGAGAATAAAAGCTTTACTCTCATTTGAGAAGTTTTATTCTCATTTTCTTCCTACATATTGGTACAACCCAAAAGGGAGTGTAATTTCAATAACAACTGGAAGATAGAGGTTGGGTGTCTAACTTTAATTAATGAAATATAGCACAGAATCAGGTTTTTTTTTAAATTTATTTATTATAGTTACAGAGAGAGAGAGAGAGAGAGAGAGAGAGAGAGCAGAGACACAGGCAGAGGGAGAAGCAGGCTCCATGCACCGGGAGCCTGACGTGGGACTCGATCCCGGGTCTCCAGGATCGCGCCCTGGGCCAAAGGCAGGCGCCAAACCGCTGCGCCACCCAGGGATCCCCAGAATCAGGTATTTTTATAGAGTCTATGGTTTTAAGTTAAAATACACAACATATCTAAGGCTTTTATATTTTATAGTAAAAAGATATTAAATTCACCTTTCCCTGATGTGTTGAAGTTTTGAAAGTGTCACCAAAGTCTGAAAACACTAGAAGACAATGCAGGACTGGCTAAAAATTGTTAGATAGGTTTTTGCTCCTACCTCATTCCACCTCTCAGGTATAAAATAGGGACTGAAAAGAAATGTAACACAGTTGAGCAAGTCAGTGGGACTGCATGGGCAGGAAGCCAGGAACTGAGGGGAAGCTGATATGGCTAGACTGAGGCAAAGTCATCTCCTTCTCCTTGGAGTCCTTCATGTTTTGCAGGTGAAAAAGCATTAACGTTTGACATTCAACATACAGCAACCCCCATGAACAATGCATTAGCACGCAAGACTATGCCTATCTTCCCCTTAATAAGCCCGAGGGGGCAAAAGCAGAAGGTAACAAGTAGAATAAGGGTATATCCAGAAGGAACAAGGAAATCTAAGATACCCCTCTTCCTGTCTACACACTTCCACAACAAAACTGCAGCTAAAGCAGTCTGTTGTTGTTTTTTTTTAATGAGGGTGGGTGAAAAGCTATGAATCATATAAGGAAGTAAATCTGTAATTATAAACAAATCTTTGTTTTTAATACCTCAAAAATTTTACTACGAATTACTTGAGAGTTACCAGAAACCTTAATGCGATAGTTCTCAAAGTATGGTCCCTTCACCCTCTGCAGCATCATGAGGATCATTTGAAAACTTGTTAGAAATACAAATTCTCAGTACCACTCCAGACCTGCTGAATGAGAGGCTCTAGGGCAAGGCCTAGAAACCTGGTTTGCTTAGTCCTCTGGGTGATTTTAATCAAATCAGAATCTGAGAACCAAACTAAAGTGAAATATGCTTATGATTTCATCCACGTGTGCAGAAGAAAAGTCAGCAGAACTTGTTCCTTAGGCAGTGATAGAGACCTTCAGGTTTCACCATGTTCAATAAACTGTTCAATAAAAGCAGTAAGATATTGCTGCTTGCTGATATTTCAATGTGGTAAATTTAAGTTTTTTAAAAATTAAATCTTAGTTGTAATAGCCTTAAATGTTTTCTTTTGCTAGCAGTCCTATTTTATTTGTTCTTTTACTCAGTATCTGCCCTTTCACATTTTTCTGTTTCTTTTTTTAAAGATTTTATTTATTTATTCATGAGAGACACAGAGAGAGAGAGAAGCAGAGACACAGGCAGGTCCCATGCAGGGAGCCTGATGTGGGACTCGATTCCAGGACTCTAGGATCATGCCCTGCGCCAAAGGCAGATGCTCAACCGCTGAGCCACCCAGGCATCCCTTTTTCTGTATCTTTTGATATTTTTCTCATTTTAATCATTTTTTCCTTGTGTTACATGTCTGTCTTTGGTTTTTCTAATACTACTTATCAGCATAAATTCAACTATTTTTTTCAGTATAAATTCAACTATTATTTTATGATCCCAGTTACTGTAAGAATCATTTTGTGGTGATCAGCTTCCCTATTTTTTTAAGATTTTATTTATTCATGAGAGACACAGAGAGAGGCAGAGACATTGGCAGAGGGAGAAGCTCCCCACAGGGAGCCTGATGCAGGACTCCATCTCAGGACCCCAGGATCAAGCCCTGAGCCAAAAGCAGATCAACCACTGAGCCACCTAGGTGTCCCTCAGCTTCCTTATTTTTGAAGATGAAGTTCTCTTTTGATTTGGAAATGAAAGCTTCATTTGTTTGTATTAATTTTAGTAATAAATCTTTGAGCTTTTCCTGAGTTATATTTATATCAGAAGTGAAGTTCTTATACATAATTTTTTTCTCCCCCTCAATACTGTGCAAACCATTCTGGTCAGATATTATTTTGTTTGTTTATATTTCCTATTATCTTTATAATCTCTGGAACCAATCTCTCTTTGGATGTAGCTTTGAAACCCTACTCACTAATGGCTCACTAATGGCCAAGGGAAGTTCTGGAGTGTGATGTGGTATGATAGCCTATTTGGTGTCACCAAGGTCATAGCAGAACAGAGAGAGTCCTGAGAAATGTGGACGACTGCATGCTTGAGAGAGGCTGGCAGCATGATGAAGCTGCCTGCTACATCTGTGCTGATGTCAGGTGGGCTAAATGGATTTGGCAGGGGCACCCAAGTCACCTGCAACACCTTGTAAGAGCTAACACATAGTACTGCAAGAAGGAAAACAACCAACCTCCCTGTAATCAGAGGAGAGGAACATTTTGGAGCAGAGCATGAGGAGAATCAATGCTGGTACAGTTGGCTCACTAATACCCCAGGTGCAAGTTCGAGTTCAATCAATAAGCCAGAAGCAGCAGCAACAGCAGATTAAAGGCACAGGTGCTGGTTCCTACAGTTTATTATATCATCCTAGAAGCTAGACTGTGAATTTCCAAAGTCAATCAACAGCTTATAATTCATCTTTATCTACCCGCCTTTGAGCACTGGACTGGGTAACTATTTTTATCATGTTTAAAGAGTCACTGCTATATTTTTTTTATCCCATGGCAGTCATAGTAAATTTACCTATGACTTGGAAGGATATTTTCTCATTATGCAAATATGAAGGATTTTCTTCCTATTTCAGTGTCCATCAACTATATAAATGTAAACTATTTTAAAGAAACAGTAACTCTGTTTTCTTTGGCAAAGGTAAATCTAATTACACATTAATTACATGTTGCTTTTGGGCAAACATCACCTCAACACACACACACACACACACACACACACACACACACACACACCTTTCTTTGTCTTTCTGGATGGCAGCAGATATAGAATCTGTTAGCTCACGTCTGTGAAAACACCTACCACAGTGATTCATATAGAGTAGATACTTAGATATTTAGAAATTTCTCCACTGAAAGTGGAAGGTCGTGCATAGTTGCCACTTTCCATATCCAATGACTTAATGCTTCTCCTCCACTAGGAATCTTCGTTTATCCTCACATTTTTGTCTATGATGTGGGTACTATTTTCTCACCCAGGAATCACAAATAATCAATTCTTCATCTTTATCATGTTATTATTATTTTTTGATTATATGCCTCCTTTTTCTCCTATATTGACTTTTCCAGTTTTCCTTTATTTTCATTCTGGCCTCAAATTTGGGGACTATCTCTTCTTTCCCCTTGCCCTTCCTGTACGTTCATACCTAACTATCATACTACAGTGGCTGTTCTCTGCTTACAAAGAAAAAAAAATCTTCATACTTTTTTTTCCCAACTTAATGCCTGTTTATCACCATCTCACAAATACCTGATTGACAGGAATATTCCTTTTCCTGTTTCTAGCTTACATATGTTTTCTTTTTAACGTTTCATGATATGTATCAACATTTTAACAATGACCCCATAGATTTCCACTGCATTGCTTGAAATTATGCTGAGTGAAGTAAGTCAATCGGAGAAGGACAAACAGTGTATGTTCTCATTCATTTGGGGAATATGAATAATAGTGAAGGGGAATATAAGGGAAGGGAGAAGAAATGTGTGGTAAATATCAGAAAGGGAGACAGAACATAAAGACTTCTAACTCTGGGAAATGAACTAGGGGTGGTGGAAGGGGAGGAGGGCGGGGGGTGGGGGTGAATGGGTGACGGGCACTGAGGGGGACACTTGACGGGATGAGCACTGGGTGTTATTCTGTATGTTGGTAAATTGAACACCAATAAAAATTAATTTATTAAAAAAAAGAAATATGTAAAATAGTACATTTTACATTTTAAACACAGTGTAAGTCCTTTGTCTGAAATACTTCTCTGAAACTTTTTTGTAATTCATAGATCCCTCCATCTCTACCCAGCATGCACATCCAAAGTTTCCTTACAGTCTTAGTATCTTAATTGTGTTGCAAACATTTAGGCAGACTTATTTTCAGGTGGAAGTGAACTAAATTTGAAGTTGAGGGGAGAACTTCTTACTTAGCTAATTAAAAATGTTATATGGGGGCAGCCGGGGGGGTACTCAGCGGTGTAGCGCCGCCTTCAGCCCGGGGTGTGATCCTGGAGATCCGGGATCAAGTCCCACGTCCGGCTCCCTGCATGGAGCTTGCTCCTCCCTCTGCCTGTGTCTCTGCCTCTCTCTCTCTCTGTGTCTCTCATGAGTAAATAAAAAAAATATTTTTAAAAAATGTTATATGGTATTCCAGACATCCTATATTGAGTTCAGAAATCTTCTTTCATTTTAAAGAAGGATTGATTTTTCAATGGTGATTACAAAAATAAGATTATAAAATAACATGTAAATAAAGTTGTATGCCATCAGCTATTAATAACACATTAAGTTTTATTTTCTATGCTTCTTTTTATTATTTTTCTATATGCATTAATCCTGGTAATCTCAATTATAAATATCAATTTATATTTTGTTTTCATCTTACATTTTATCCAGAACATTTATCTATATAGCTATATTACCTTTAAAATTGATATTAAATGATGGTATGCTATTTCAGCAAGTACATATATCATTAGCTAATGATTTAGTCTTTCCTTAAACTTTGATATTTCCTAATATTTATGAATGTAAATATAAAATAATGATGCACTAAGAAAAGCAATAAATAAGCATCTACACAGCTTTTAAAAACTTTGAAAATAAGGCATAATTAAATGCATGTTTCATACTCATGAGTTTTGCATATTTTTCAAAACTTTCCCAGTACTTACAGAAATGCTAAAGTACAGCTTTAAGTAAGTGATGAATGTCACCAAAAGGTGGCCTCTTCTTTCCTGTGTACATTTAATCTGTGTTATAATCTCTAGTGAGTCTACACTTTTTTGATTCCAGGGCCCTAACCCAAAGCTGTCCTTACATTTTTGCCTCTGTATAACTCAATTTGGCAAGTCACTGCTTATTTCATTCTTCAATTCTCTACATAGAAAAATGTAATAATAATGTCATGGCTCAATTCTAATCCTTCCTAGGACTTTTAGTTTATTTAGAACTATCCTCTTCATATATACCTGAACATTTTACTGCCAAACAGCACTGGCCTCATCCCCAGAGTTAGATCTGCCATTTGCTTGAGAAAAGACGAATGTTCCAAGTCTTCTAAACCACTTCAAAACTTCATGGATATTCAGGAGACTATAGAGTCCACTGTGGGTACAGCTACAATGAAATGAGGGCAAAGGGGCTGACCTGGTCCAAAAACTCTCTTTTGTTTTATTTGTAGAATGGAGAGATTAGTGACTAGTTTCCACATAGAATCTGTGTTGCACTGTAATCATAGGGCATTCCCGAAATAAGAAGAGCTGATCCAGTAGTGCCTTGGAGAAAGGCCACCAATTCATAACAGCCAAATTCAGGATATACTAGCAAATTCCAAGCCAATGGTGGATAGGCCTCCTCATTGACAGCTTTACCTTTCAAATGCAATACTCTTCAACTCCACCAGACTGCTGGCCTGTGCCAAGCATACTGTCTGCATGCAAACGTTGGTGCTGTTGCTTAAGCTGAGCACACAGCCTGTCATGTTCCCACTCTTGCCCAGGCAGGATGATACGCTATTTTTATTTCAAGACTTGGCTCAAGCTCAGCAGTTTCCCTGAAGCCTTCCCTCTTGCCTGAATCAAAATGTATTTTACCTCCCTTTATGGTTCTCCATCACGTTGTTTCTATTCCTGTTAGAGCTTATGTTTTATCCTGTCTTTAGAATGGTTTTCTGCTTGCCTACTGGTTTCCTCAGGCAAATGATGTCTCCTAGGTATATATTTATTCTCTATATCTCTATTATTAGGTACATAGAATTTTCTTTAAAATTTTTTGATAAAATTTGATGGGTAGAATAACAATAAACTATTATTTCAGTATATATACAAGGCGATAGCACAAGGTTTTTTTGTTTCATCATGAGTTCTTGGAAAAAGATAAAATGCTTTGTTTTTTGTGGAAAATCGAGTTTCCATAACGATAATTTTCAAGAAAGGTAATGCCATTATCCTATTTTAATCTTTATTAAAATACTGATACATCTGTATAATGCTTCAGTGTTTTTTTGTTTTTTAAAGATTTTATTTATTTGAGAGAGTGCAAGCAGATGGGGGAAGATACAGAGGGGGAAGGAGGGAGGGAGAGAGAGAAAGAGAGAAGCAGATTTCCCACTGAGCATGGAGCCCAACCAAGGACATGGGGCTCCATTTAACCACCCTGAGATCATGACCTTACCAAAATCAGGAGTCAGACACTTAACCAACTGAGCCACCTAGGCTCTTTCTAGTGCTTCCCTTTTTCTAGTGCTTCGCCATTTTCAAATCGTTTTCCTTTGTTTATATCACGTGATCCTGATAGCAATCTGCAAGTTATGAAGTTATTGTCTTATTATGTGTCAGACCCATTAGTAAGCACTTTGCTTCCATTTTTATAATGATCCTTCTCATCTCTCTGTAAGGAAGGTGTGACATACTTATTTCAGAGATGTAAACATGAGTTAAGGGATGTCCAATTTACATAGCTACGTAAGACAAAGACACTGAGACTTTAACCCAGATTTCTGTCATACCAAAACCCTTGCCCATAACTTTAGGTATAAGTAAATTGCCTAAGAGCCCACAACTCTGACTGTTCACTGTGCCCTATTGTATATACTTTACATTCTTTAGAAAAGCAAGAACCTTTAAAAAATCACTATAGATGTAAAAGAAGACAAAGCATGTCTTCTATTGCTAAAAATCATTCTCTCTTATAAATGGTGCCTCATACTCCAAATTACATTTGCAGTAATATATCAAAACAATGACATTTCAAAATGCTTCCAGTTTTCAGTCATTCCCAGTATAGGATGTGGAATATAGTAACACAAACCTAGAATATTAACAAAACTTACATTTATATACAGGGCCAGCTGTTGTCCTTGACTATATGACCGGGCTTAACATAATTTGATTTTTTTTTTAATTTTAAGTTCTAGCTATAGATCTATTATAGAAAATGATAAGATTGCAGACACATCTAAAGTATGGAAAAAGCAATAATTACATTATAATAAAATTTTAGAAACAATGTACTATGCATATTTCCAGTGATAAACTAACAAATTAAATTGTTGAAAAATCTTTTCTGTTAGAAACATTCAATGGCAAGAAGATAGTTTATTCATGTTGAATAGGCAAAGCAATAAGTACTCAGCCATTTATGTGATATCATATTTTGAAATTAATTCATTTGCTTGCTATTAATGTGGTTAGTTATTCTATAGTCCATACAAAATAGGAAATTTAAGTTTAACAAGTCACTAATCATTGTTAAATTATGAGTTCTTTTATCTTTTTCCATTTATAAAAAGCTGGGTATTTGAGTTTTTTCTGCTAGGAATTAATTGTAGAGTTGACTAGACATAGTGTCCTATGCCTGAAAACTTCAGTAGAGCAAACATCTAACTATAAAAAGTATATCAATCAACTTCTTCATCAGAACAAAATATAAACTATACTTTGAATATCAAGATATTTCATGAATATTTTTTCAGATATCCTACATAAAAACTTACATAGGCTGATGGGATAATATTTTTATTTATTTATCTAGTCATTCATCAATGCACTTATCAAACTATCAATCATTTTATAACTATTAGGTGGAATGGTTATGGGGATGAAAAAGCAAAGGCGGCATAGTTCCTCAAGGACAAATCATACTCAAGGATACACAAAAGTAGAGTTATCTTTGCAAAGTTTCTATTTCTAGCGATGGGGCTGATGAAATAGATGCTCAGAGAAAATGCCCAAAGTAGTAATACTGGACAAAATGAATATAGTGTGTGTGTGTGTGTGTGTGTGTGTGTTATAATATGATTGAGTTAATGACAATCAGAAAAATAAATCAGAAATATTGAGAATTCATGAACCCAGGATGAGGACCAGAGCACTAGAGGTATCTGTCATACTTGTGGCCCATAGCCTCAATTTTAACGGCTACTGTCACGGATAGAGATGAAGTCTAATCTTTCATAAAGATGAGAGGTCTAAATGGAGACCTCTAGGTAAAGTCAAAATTCCTGTCTGGCAGCACCCTCAACAGATGAGTTAAAACACACAACACACTTTATAGAGAAAGAAACAGAAATGTACTTGTGTTAGCCTTTGCTCTAGCTAAGATTTAAAGAGAGTCTCTCCTGAAAACACTATTCAAGTGTAGTTATGTGGACTTAGGAAATAAATTTATAGAAACTTTGTTTCCTATAAAGCCATACTAGAGATTTAGTTTTAAATAATCCCAAATTGTGGTTTATACTACGTTCTTGTGAGGAAGAGATAAACACAAATTATCCCTCTAGCCACACACACAAAAAACCAATAATGTTTCAAAAGTATGAACCTAAAACCAAAACATTATGGATAGAAGGACATAAAAGGTGTGAACATGATTCAACATGAAGAACAGGGAATCATATCTTCTCAAAACTTAGAATTTATCTTTAAAAAAGGGGGAGGTGCCTTGGTTGGTTGAGCCTCTGTCTTGACTCAGGTCATGATCCCAGGGTCTTGGGATCAAATCCTACATCAGGCACCTCCAAGGGAGCCTGCTTCTCCCTCTGCCTATGTCTCTGCCTGTGTCTCTCATGAATAAATAAATATTTTTTTTAAAAAGCAACTGAGGATACTAGAATCATCAGATTCAGAATATAAAGAAATTATTTTAGTGTTTCTAACAAGATATAAAAGGAATGTCAGTAATGATGAAGGCACAAGAGACTATCAGAGTTGACCAAACATGTTTGAAAAAAAAAGTTAATAATAGGATAGTAATATGACAAATAGGTTAAGAACCAGATTGGACATATTTAAAGAGAATTTACGAACCAGAATATAGAGCTGAATAAACTGTTTACACTGTAACCCAGAGATATGAAAAGATGGAAAATATAAAAATGAGATGAGAAACATGGCGGAAAGGCTGAGATGTTTGAAAATAATTAAGTCCAAATTATTTTATCAGGGGAAATGGGCAATGAACAACATTGAAGAAATATGGCTAAGAGTTGAGAAAAACACCAGTTCTTAAATTGAGGAAGCTTAAAAAAAAAAACCTGTCAGTGCATAAACATAATAGTAAAACTACAGAAAATCAAAAACAAAGAGTAGCCATGAATTAAAAACACAAATACCTACAAAAGAAGGACAATTTAGTTGATGTCAGTTTATTCAATTTTCGTTATTAGACCTCACTGCAGAGGGTTAAGTTACGGTTATAATGAAATTTTATTATCATTTCCTCTTTCAAGACTATTTTTTTTAAATAAATCATTTATTTCTTTTCATGCCCATTTCCATTCTCATTCTCCTACCCTGTATTCTATATGCTGTAAAATTAACAAAAGAGAAAGTAAGTAAATATGGATGATCTAAATATTTCTTCTCTTCTTCCTTACCTATAATTTCTTCATGACCATGACCTTCTCATCACATCCTCTCCCTCCTCCTCCACCAAAGATAATAACAGCCTATTCTCTTTGAGGAAAAGGGCCTGTCAGAGGAAAAGAGCCAACTATCAGCCATGTTATATCCAAATTCATTTTATTTCAAGAATTCTATAATAGCTTTAACCTACTTAGGTTTTTTGTTTTGTTTGTTTGTTTGTTTCTATTTATTTATCTGGGAGAGAAAGAGAATGAATGAGAGAGCACAAGCAGGGGGAGGGGCAGAGGGAGCAGGAGAAGAAGCAAGCTCATCTATGAGCAGGGAGCCAGAAGCAAGGCTCAAGCCCAGGACCCTGGGATCATGGCCTGAGCCTAAGGCAAACACAACCAACTGAGCCACCCAGGTGCCCCTAACCTACTTTGGTTCTGAACCACTTTATAATAAATGAGAAATAACTCTTTCCCAAACTTGGTCTGAGACAGAGTACTTTTTGCTTGATATAATTCAAAACTTCCATCTAGGAAGTAGTTTAGGATTTCTCATAAAAGAACTTTAATTTTTTGATAGCCATAAATGAAATTAAGAAATTCTGGGAAGCTAAGGTTGCCATTCAGCTGAGTAAAAATCCTAAAAATATTTTAACAGAAATATACTTTTTAATGTGTCTTATCAATAATTATGTACCAATTTTTCTTTCCTATAAAATGTCTCTTCCAGTATAGAAACCTTTAAATAGCCTTTTTAAGGAGCCTCTTCTCTCATGAAAAGTGCAAAAAGACTTTGGCGTGTGCTCATAATCAATCTGTCTGAGAAGTTTAACAGAAACATCAAATCTAAATAACAAAAATTATTTTTTAGGGTAATTGGTATGCGACTGCTGTACTAATTTAAGGATATACATACATACTAATTTAAGGAAATATATATATATAGTTACCTGTTCTATGCCTGATATGACTTTGGAATATGCAGGTCCAAATGCAAACAAATAATCTTTGTATTCAAGAAGCTTATGGAATGGTGTGATATATAACATTCTGACAGATCTTTGGTTTTACTTTCTCCACTAAGAGCCAGACATATGGAGGATACTAAGAAGTAGAGAAGTATATCTGAAAGACTGGCAGACTTTATGTCCACAGGTCCACTGCGGAAAAGCTGAATACATTATCCTTTTTGACCTCAGTGGTAGGCCACATTTAAACATTTCTCTGTTTTCTTGTTCTTTGACCAATTCCTGGATACTGTATTTCCAGCTACCCAAGAAAAGCTATACAATTTATATATGATCCCCAACGAAGAGTGAATTTAATTACCTAATGTGTTATTCTCAAAAGATTCATCAAAATAGCTTGTAGGCTCTTAATTGTTATTTCCTTTTTGGTCCACTCCAGAACCAAAGTATTAAATGCTGGTTAATTACTTTGCTGACTCAGGACCTAAGGTATTTTTGGTGGATATTTTTAGCTGTATCCCTAAATGAAAATGGAGAGAAAGATATTGATCCAACTTAGGCAGAGGAGAGTACCAATACAAGGCCAGCTAAGATGTGGTCTTCCATTCTGACTTCTCTCTTCAAAGAAAGAGTTTTTATTAAGTTTATCTTCTATACTACAATAAGTTATACCACTGCATTCACTATTTGCATCCAATAATAATAAAAAGAGGACACCTCTTTATTTAGAAGGCTGGGATGCAATTTTTGGCTCTTCATGATTTTTTACAGCCTCTCGAAAAGAGGCAATATTTTCCAGTGCTGGAGGAACTCATAACTTAAACTGCTTGGTCCTGTCAAATTGAACTTGACAGAGTCACTGTGAAAATAAAGTCAATATTTCACATAATATTTATAATACACCTACTTCAGGCATTACAATTCTAAAATCCAAATTATTTTACTTAAAAGAAAGTCAATTCTAAGCACACAGACCTGTTCAATATCTCATGTCATTAAACACAGGTGAGTATAAAGTCCACTCAAGTTCTTCAAGACTTTGTGCATTTGAAAGAAAAGAAGGATCTGAATAAGCTTAAGTAAATATGACCTGTAACTTTAATAGATGATTTGATATATTTTAAAGGTCATTTAGATTTTTTGAAACATTACTTTAAAAGAATGTGCTTTGTGCCCTATAACAAAAATCCTTATTTTACACACACACACACACACACACACACACACACACACACAGGATTGAATAGCTGTTCTTTTATATTTTTAAAAAACTTTTTGTACATATATTTTTATTGGAGTTCGATATGCTAACATATAGCATAACACACAGTGCTCATCCTGTCAAGTGCCCCCCTCAGTGCCTGTCATCTAGTCACCCCAACCCTCCACCCACCTCCCTTTCCACCACCCCTTGTTCGTTTCCCAGAGTTAGGAGTCTCTCATGTTTTGTCACCCTCACTGATATTTCCCACTCATTTTCTCTCCTTCCCCCTTTATTCCCTTTCACTATTTTTTATATTCCCCAAATGAATGAGACCATATAATGTTTATCCTTCTCCAATTGACTTACTTCACTCAGCTTCCATCATGTTGAAGCAAATGGTGGGTATTTGTCATTTCTAAAGGCTGAGTAATATTCCATTGTATAAATAGACCACATCTTCTTTTTCCATTCATCTTTCAATGGACACCGAGGCTCCTTCCACAGTTTGGCTATTGTGGACATCACTGCTGTTCTTTTATTACAGTATTTTAAATTGTATCCTGATTCTTTTTTATCTGCTGACAAACTTGCTATCACTGTAATTAAAACTAATGTGACAATTCAAGATGATTCCTCAAAATGAGCAAAGTGTGCTGTTATTAAAATAATTAGATTGGACTCTATTTTATCATTTCTCTTACTACATGAGAATGCAGTATTTCTTGAATGCCCAGAGTAATATACCAAAACAATCTAAAGTTTACAGTGTTCAGTTATATTTAAGTGAGGACTCACCATCAATAATTTATATTAATAAAGTGTTTATCAAACACCAGCAAAGAACTCAAAACAAAACTAGGTTACACATAAAATCTCAAGTTTTACCAAATAATTTCAACCATGTTGATTGTGTTCCCTGTTAAAACATTATTTAAATGAGGAACCAATAACAAAACTGTAATTCACATATTCTTGAAAATGTAAAAAGATAATGTTCAAAATAATTCATTGATCAAAGAAATAATAATAGAAATTAGGAAATATTTGGTACTGAACAATATATAAAGCATGATGTATTAAACTAATGAAAAAATTATTGAATACTTATAGTAAAAAAGAACTAAAAACTAATGACCCAAGGATCCATATCAAGAAGGAGATAAAAATAGAATAAAATGACCAAAGTGAGAGTAAAGGAAGCAGAAAACAATCCCTTAAAAAACAAAGGAAAAATGGAGAAGATTAATAAGCAACAGATAAGAAAATGTTTCTTTGTAATGAGAGTACCTGAAATCTACTTTTTTAACAAATTTCTAATATTAATACAGTATTAATTATAGTCATCATGCTGTATATTACATCTCTGGACCTACCCTCTGTAACTTCAATTTGACCTTTTGACCTAGATCTTTTTTTCCCCACCTCCCTCTCCCTTTTCAGAACTCTAGTTCTACTTTACACAGCTATGTATTAGACTTTTTTAGATGAGATCATGTAGTGTTTTCTTTTTCTGCATCTGCTTATTCCACTTGACATAATGATCTCCTGACTGTAGCAATCATTTCACTCTGAATATCAAATCATCATGTTGTATACCTTGAATATCAACAACTTTTTAAATATACACAATTTTTATTTCAAAATGAAATTAAAAAGTGGCTTTCGGGAACTTTGCTTCTTACCAAGAAAAGTAACTCCTTCATGAACTTCATGAAGGAAGAAAGGGAAGGAAGGAAGGAAAGAAATATCTAAAAAACACTTCATTGGAAACTAATAAAGTGAGTCTGACTTTTGTGATTGCTGCAGCTTACTGCTTTGTGACTTTCCAGGCTGCAGGACAGAGAGGAGGAATCCAGGTAGAGCTGGAAGATTATGGACTTGAGACAAGACAAAGTTGAGATCCGGGGAGAACTGGAGGCCACCAAGGTTCACAGAATACAGTATCAGAGAGGAGAGATCTAGAGAGAAAACTCTATAGAGATCTACAAAGAAGTCCTCTCAAATAATCAAGAGTAGTGAGGAGCCTATGTGTGTGGAGAAACTACTTAAGGCCAAAGAAAGAACCACCAAATTAGATTACAGGTAACAGTTCCTGGTACTCACACAGGGCTAAGAATAGCAGCTATTTTTACCTGCCATCCTGGATAACCAAAGATTCATGGGGCAGTCAGTAGGTAATGCAAACAGAAGAGTCGTGTCTCAGTAGTGAGAAATAATTATCTGTAGAATATGAAATGCTCCAGTCCCTCCTAAAAAATGCAAACAAGACTCAAAAGAAAAAACAAAACAAAGCTACAACAAAAACAACATAAAACCTCTTCCAGAGAACTTAACTCTATGCCTGAACAAAGTTCAAGATTTATAAAAATCCAAAAATATTTAGAACCCAGTAAGGTAACATTCACTATGTCTAGAATCCAATCAACTTATTAGTTATGCTAGAGAAGCAAACAACAAACATAACCCATGATAAGGAGAATAATCAACAAATCAAAACCAATCAGGAAATGAAACAGATATTAAATTTAGTAAAGAAGGACATTTGCGGCACCTGTGTGGCTCAGTGGTTGAACATCTGCCTTTGGTTAAGGTCATGATCCCTGGGTCCTGGGATCAAGTCCCACATCAGGCACCCAACAGGGAGGCTGCTTCTCCTTCTGCCTATGTCTCTGTCTCTCTCTGTGTCTCTCATAAAGACCCAAGTCAAACTTCAAGAAATGAAAACTACAATGTTTAAGATGACAAACTCACTGGATGCAATTAATGGTAGATTATTTACTGCATATGTAAAGGTTAATAAACTTTAAGGCATAGTATAGCAACTATCCAACATGAAACACACAGGGAAAAAACAGCTTATTAAAAGAAGAGTGTCAGTGAGTTCAAACCACCTGAAATACAATTAAGTGGATTCCACAAAGTAGGAGAGGGAAATAAGAAATATTTGAAGAAATAGTGACAAAAATTTTCAAAATTTTATGAAGCATTCATATCTACAGACCTAAGAAGCTCAATAAATTCTAAGTACAAGACCATGAAGAAAACTACAGTAAAACACATACTAATAAAACTTCTCAGAACCAATTAGAAAGAGGAAATCTTAAAAGCAGCCTAAAAGGGGGGAAAAGACACAATGCACACAGGAAAAATGATAAAGATGACATCACAATTCTCACCAAAAATAATTCAAGAATTGGACAAATCCTATAGAAAATACCACCAGCATTGTTCACTATTTTGAGAGAGATTGCATTAAATATGTAGATTGCATTGGGTAGAATAGACATTTTAACAATATTTATTCTTCCAATCAATGACCATGAATGTTTTTCCATTTTTTTGTGTCATCTCAATTTGTTTTATCAGTGCTCTATAATTTTCAGAACACAGACCTTCTTTTACCTCTTTGGTTAGGTTATTCCTAGATGTCTTATTGTTTTTGGTGTTAATTGTAAGTGGGGTTGATTCCTTGATTTCTTTTTCTGCTTCTTCATTTCTGTACATTGATTTTATATCCTGCAACTTTACTGAATTTATGTATCAGTTCTAGCAATATTTTGGTGGTCTTTTGGGTTTTCTACATAGATTATCATGTCATCAGCAAATAGTGAAAATTTGATTTCTTCCTTGCTGACTGGGACGCCTTTTATTTCTTTTTGTTTGATTACTGAGGCTAGGATTCCAGTACTATGTTAAATAAAAATTGTGAGAGTAGACTCTGTCTTATTCTTTACCAGAGAGGAAAAACTCTCAAGTTTTCCCCAATAAGGATTATATTAGCTATGGGTTTTTTTTTTTTTAAGATTTATTTATTTATTCATTCAGAGAAAGCGAGAGAGGCAGAGACACAGGCAGAGGGAGAAGCAGGCCCCGTGCAGGAAGCCCGATGTGGGACTCGATCCCGGGTCTCCAGGATCACACCCCAGGCTGCAGGCGGCACTAAACCGCTGTGCCACCGGGGCTGCCCCTAGCTATGGATCTTTCTTATATGGCCTTTATGATGTTGAGTTATGTTTCCTCTATCCCTATTTTGTTGATTTTTTTTTAACCTGGAATGGATGCTGTATTTTGTCAAATGCCTTTTCTGTATCTGTTGAGGCAATCATATGGTTCTTATCCTTTCTTTTCTTAATGTGGTGTATCATTCTGATTGTTTTGTGAATATCCAAACATACAAAATGTACTTCTTTTAAATGTACTTGTACCTAAGTGACCATTCACTTAAAATAGACTCTTATATACACATACACATCTACATATATATTACATAAATGTGTGTTGATACACACACACACACACACATATCTCATGGTAACCATAAATCAAATACCTAAAATAGACACAGCAAATATAGAAAGGAAAGAGTAGAGACATAACACTAAGTAAAGTCATCAAATCACAGGGGAAAGAGCAAGAAAGGAAGAAACAGAAAAGAAGTACAATAATCCGGAATCAAGCAACAAAATGGCAATAAGAACATACCTATCAATAATTACTTTAAATGTAAACAGACTAAATTCTCCAACCAAAAGACACAGAGTAGCTGAATTAATGATTTTTTAAAAATGTAAAAGAGAAAAAAGAGGGTATACATAATGATAAAGGGATCAATCCAATTGTAATTTTTGCTCCCAAAATGGGAACACCTAAATACATAAATCAAATATTAACAAACACACAAAAAAGAAATCAGCAGTGACACAATAATAGTAGGAGACTTTAACACCCATATTACATCAGTGAATAAATCATCCAGAGAGAATACAAAGAAGAAAACATTGGCCCCAAGTGACAAATTAGATCAGATGGATTTAAAGGAAATATCCAGAGCACTCCACCCAATGACAGAAGAATACAAATTCTTTTTAAGCACACAAGGAACATTCTCTAGGATGGATTATGTGTTAGGCTATAAAACAAGCCTCAATAAACTTAAGAATCCTGAAATTACATCAAGTATCTTTTCTGACTATGATATGAAACTGGAAAGCAATTGTAAGTTGAAAACTGAAAAATACACAAACACATGGAGGCTAAACAACATGCTACTAAACACCAATGAGTTAATGAAGGAAGCAGGAAATCAAAATACCTTGAGACAAATAAAAATGGAAACCAATGGTTCAAAATACATGGACACAGGAAAAAGAGAAAAGTTGATAGAAATAAAGCTGTCAAAAGAAAAAAGAAAAATCTCAACTAATCTAAACTTACACCTACAAAAACTAGAGAAGATCAAATCCCAAAATTCATAGAAGAAAGGAAATTATAAAGATCAGAATTGAAAAAAATTAAATATAATCTCAGAAAGTAAAATATTAATGAACCTAAAAGACAGTTCTTTGAAAAGAAAAATAAACTTGATAAACCTTTAGCTAGACTCATCAAGAGAAGAGAGCCCAAATTAAATAAAATCAGGTGTGAAGAGTAAAGTTACAACTGATACCATAAAAATAAAAAGAACCAAAAGAGCCTGTTAAGAAATATTAAATGTCAACAAATAGGACAACCTAGAGGATACGGACAAATTTCTAGAAACATACAATCTACAAGACTAAATCAAGAAGAAATAAGAAAATTTAAAAGACCTATTTCTAGTGATGAAATTAAAGTAGCAATTAAAAACTCTCAATAAACAAAAGTACACAACCAGACAGCTTCATATGTGAATTCTACTGGACCTTCAAAGAAGGGTTCATACCTATCATTTTCAAACTATTCCAAAAAAAAATTGAAGAGGAAATAATTCTTCCAAACTCATTCTATGAGGCCAGTGTTATCGTGACACCAAAACTGGATAAAGACACCAGGAAAAAAAGGAAATTTCAGGCCAATATCCCAGTTAACATTGATGTAAAAATTCTCAACAAAATATTGGCAAGTCAAATTCAATAATATATTGGATAAGAATATAACAATAAATGTAAAGATATACCATGTACATGAGGTGGAAGAATTAATATGTGCAGACTACCCAAAGCTATCTACAGATTCAATGTAATATCTATCATAGTATCAATGCATTTTGACAGAACTAGAATAAATAATCCTAAAATTTATATGGAAACATAGAAGATCATGAAGAGTCAAAACAGTGTTGGGAAAGAACAAACTGGAAGTATGATTCCTGATTTCAAACTATAATATAAAGCTATAGTAATCAAAACAATATGATATTGACACATAAATAAATACAGATCAAATGAATAGAGTCCAGAAATAAACAAAAGTTTATGCAGCTAAACTCTGACAAAGGAGGCAGGAATATACAATGTGAAAAAGACAATCTATTTAATAAATGGTACTGGAAAACTGGACAACTACATACAAAAGAAAAAAAATGTGCCACTTTCTTATCCCATGCACAAAAATAAACTCAAATGGATTAGACTTAAATACATGACTCAAAACAATAAAACTCCTAAATGAAAGCATAGGCAATAGGTTCTTGAATATTGTTCTTAGCAATATTCTTTTAGATATGTCTCCTCAGGAAAAGGCAACAAAAGCAAAAATAAACAAATGAAACTATCTCAAACTATAAAGCTTTTGCATAGTACAGGAAACCATCAACAAAACGAAAAGACAACTTACTGAATGGAGAAGAGATTTGCAAATGAAATAACCAACAATAGATTCATATCCAAAATATATAAAGAATTCACACAACTCAATATATATAAAACAAACAAATAAACAAACAACCCAGCTAAAAAATGAGAAGGCCTGAATAGATATTTCTCCAAAGAAGACATATAGGTGGTCAATAAGCACATAGAAAAATGTGTCAGGGAAATGCCAATCAAAATCACAGTGAGAGATCACCTCACACCTCTCATAGTAGCTATTATCAAAAAAAAAAAAAAAGAAATATGGGTGCCTGGGTGTCTCAGTTTGTTTAGTGTCTGCCTTCAGTTCAGGTCATGGTCTCAGGGTCCTGGGACTGAGCCCCACATCAGGCTCCCTACTCAGGAGTGAATCTCTTTCTTCCTCTCCCTCTGCCCCTTTGCCTGATTCTGCTCATGCTCTCTCTCTCAAATAAATAAATAAAATCTTTAAAAAAAACAATAGCAAGAAATAACGTGTTGGAAAATGGAAAAAAGGGAACCTTCATGTAGTTGGGGGAATGCACAATGGTGCAAATTCAAAGGAAATCAGTACAGAGATACCTCAAAAAATTAGAAACAGGATTGTCATATAATCAAGTAATTCCACTTCTGGATATTTATCCGAAAAAAAAATAAAACCACTAGTTTAAAAAGATATATGCACACTTATGTTCATTGAAGCATTATTTACACTAGTCAAGATATGGAAGCAATTTAAATGTCCATTTATATTGGATGGCTGGGTGGCTCAGTGGTTAAGCATATGCCTTCAGCTCAGGGTGTGATCCTGGAGTTCCAGGATCGAGTCCCACATTGGGGTCCCTGCATGGAGCCTGCTTCTTCCTCTGCCTATGTCTCTGCCTTTCTCTCTCTGTGTCTCTCATGAATAAATATATAAAATCTTTTTAAAAAATATCCATCTATAGATAAATAAAGAAAATGTGTGTGTGTGTGTGTGTGTGTGCATGAGAGAGAGCGAGAGAGAGAGAGAGAGAGAGAGAGATTATTCAGTCATAAAAAGAGAAAGTAATCTTGCCATTTGCAACAAGGTCCATCCTTTCCTTAATGGATTTTAATGCTAAATAAAATAAGACAGACAGAAAAAGGGAAATACCATATGATTTCATTTATATGTAGAACCTAAAAAAAAAAAAACAAAAAAACAGAAACACTCAGATAAATGTAAACAAACTATTGGTTCCTGGAGAGGTTAGAGGTTGATAGGAAGGCAAAATAGGTGCAGGAGATTAAGAAATACAAATTTCCAATTACAGAATAAATAAACCATGGATATATAACATACAGCATATAGAATGTAGTTAAAAATACTGTAAAAAACTTTAAATTGTGACAAATGGTTGCTGATTTATCATAGTTATCACTTCATAATGTATATAAATGTTGAATCACTATTTTACACCTGAAATGAGTATTATATTGTTTATCAACTATAACTCAATTAAAGAAGAGAGAGAGAACACATTCCTAAAAGAACAATAAGTCAATAAAGAAATCAAACAGGAAAAAGAAAAAAAACATTTTGGGACAAATGAAAATGAAACACAATATAACAAAACTCAAGGAATGGAACAAGAACAGTTCTAATAGGAAGGTTTATAAGAACAAATACCTATATTAAGAAAAAGATATATTTCCAATAAATAATCTAACTTTCACCTCAAAGAACTAAGGGACAGAAGAACAAATTAAGCCCAAAGTTAGCAGAACAAAAAGAATTAACAAAACTCTTCAGAGTGTAGGGATAGAGGGAACTTTCCTCGACATCTTAAAAGCCATCTACGAAAAGCCCACAGCAAATATCATTCTCAATGGGGAAGCACTGGGAGCCTTTCCCCTAAGATCAGGAACAAGACAGGGATGTCCACTCTCACCACTGCTATTCAACATAGTACTGGAAGTCCTAGCCTCAGCAATCAGACAACAAAAAGACATTAAAGGCATTCAAATTTGCAAAGAAGAAGTCAAACTCTCCCTCTTCGCCGATGACATGATACTCTACATAGAAAACCCAAAAGCCTCCACCCCAAGATTGCTAGAACTCATACAGCAATTTGGTAGCGTGCCAGGATACAAAATCAATGCCCAGAAATCAATGGCATTTCTATACACTAACAATGAGACTGAAGAAAGAGAAATTAAGGAGTCAATCCCATTTACAATTGCACCCAAAAGCATAAGATACCTAGAAATAAACCTAACCAAAGAGGTAAAGGATCTATACCCTAAAAACTATAGAGCATTTCTGAAAGAAATTGAGGAAGACACAAAGAGATGGAAAAATATTCCATGCTCATGGATTGGAAGAATCAATATTGTGAAAATGTCAATGCTACCCAAGGCAATTCACACATTCAATGCAATCCCTATCAAAAAACCATAGACTTTCTTCAGAGAGTTGGAACAAATCATCTTAAGATTTGTGTGGAATCAGAAAAGGCCCCAAATAGCCAGGGGAATATTGAAAAAGAAAACAGGAGCTGGGGGCATCACAATGCCAGATGTCAAGCTGTATTACAAAGCTGTGATCATCAAGATAGTGTGGTACTGGCACAAAAACAGACACATAGATCAATGGAACAGAATAGAGAACCCAGAAGTGGACCCTGAACTTTATGGTCAACTAATACTCGATAAAGGAGGAAAGACTATCCACTGGAAGTAAGACAGTCTCTTCAGTAAATGGTGCTGGGAAAATTGGACGTCCACATGCAGAAGAATGAAACTAGACCACTCTCTTGCACCATACACAAAGATAAACTCAAAATGGATGAAAGATCTAAATGTGAGACAAGATTCCATCAAAATCCTAGAGGAGAACACAGGCAACACCCTTTTTGAACTTAGCCACAGTAACTTCTTGCAAGATACATCCACGAAAGCAAAAGAAACAAAAGCAAAAATGAACTATTGGGACTTCATCAAGATAATAAGAAGCTTTTGCACAGCAAAGGATACAGTCAACAAAACTAAAAGACAACCTACAGAATGGGAGAAGATATTTGCAAATGGCATATCAGATAAAGGGCTAGTTTCCAAGATCTATAAAGAACTTATTAAACTGAATACCAAAGAAACAAACAATCCAATCATGAAATGGGCAAAAAGACATGAAGAGAAATCTCACAGAGGAAGACATAGACATGGCCAACACGCACATGAGAAAATGCTCTGCATCACTTGCCATCAGGGAAATACAAATCAAAACCACAATGAGATACCACCTCACACCAGTGAGAATGGGGAAAATTAACAAGGCAGGAAACAACAAATGTTGGAGAGGATGCGGAGAAAAGGGAACCCTCTTACACTGTTGGTGGGAATGTGAACTGGTGCAGCCACTCTGGAAAACTGTGTGGAGGTTTCTCAGAGAATTAAAAATAGACCTGCCCTATGACCCAGCAATTGCACTGTTGGGCACCAAAGTGCACCAAAGACACAGATGCAATGAAATGCCGGGACACCTGCCCCCGGATGTTTCTAGCAACAATGTCCACAGTAGCCAAACTGTGGAAGGAGCCTCAGTATCCATCGAAAGATGAATGGATAAAGAAGCTGTGGTTTATGTATACAATGGAATATTACTCAGCCATTAGAAATGATAAATACCCACCATTTGCTTCAACGTGGATGGAACTGGAGGGTATTATGCTGAGTGAAGTAAGTCAATCAGAGAAGGACAAACAGTGTATGTTCTCATTCATTTGGGCAATATGAATAATAGTGAAAGGGAATATAAGGGAAGGGAGAAGAAATGTGTGGGAAATATCAGAAAGGGAGACAGAACATAAAGACTCCTTACTCTGGAAAACGAACTAGGGGTGGTGGAAGGGGAGGAGGGCAGGGGGTGGGGGTGAATGGGTGACGGGCACTGAGGGGGACACTTGACAGGATGAGCACTGGGTGTTATTCTGTATGTTGGTAAATTGAACACCAATAAATTTAATTTATTAAAAAAACACAAATATCAGAGAAGAAACAACAAAAAAAGGAGAATAAAAATATATAAAAGATTTTTATTTTTTTATTTTTAGTTTTTAAAATATTTTATTTATTTATTCATGAGAGACACAGAGAGAGAGAAAGAGAGAGAGAGGCAGAGACATAGGCAGAGGGAGAAGCAAGCTCCATGTAGGTAGCCTGACGTGGGACTGGATCCCAGGTCTCCAAGATCACACCCTTGGCTGAAGGTGGCACTAAACTGCTGAGCCACCCAGGCTGCCCTATAAAAGATTTTAAAAATTAAGAATATTTTTTTGAAAATGTAAAATGGACAAAACTTTAGCTAGAATAACGAAAAAGAAAACTGAAATAATATCATGAATGAAACAGTGCCTGGGTGGCTCAGTTGGTTAATTGTTAGACTCTTCATTTCAGCTCAGGTCATGATCTCATTGTGAGATGGAGCCCTGCATTAGGCTCTGCACTGGCCTTGGAGGCTGGCTTAAGATTTTCTCTCTCCCTCTCCCCCTCCCTCTCCCTCAAGCCGCCTCAGCTCCCACACACATGCATGCTCTCTCTCTAATTAATTAATTAATTAATTAATTAATGTCTTTAAAAAATCAGAAGTGAAAGAGGAGACATTACAACAGATACCATAGTAATGGAAAGAATAGAAAAAACTATTTTGAACAGATATGCTAAAAATTGTATACACTTGGATAAATGGAAAAATTCTTAGAAATATACAACTAACAGAGACTGAAAGATGAAGAAATAGCCTGAACAGACATATAAGAAATAAGAAAGTTGATTTAATAATAAAAAATTTCCTAATAAATATAAAGCCTAAGGAGCAGATGTCTTCATTGGTGAATTCTACCAAAACATTAAAGAATTAATGCCAATCCTTCTCAAAGTCTTCTAAACAACTGAAGTGGAGAGAGCACTTCCAAACTAATTTCATGAGGACAGCATTTCCCTGATACTAAAGCTAGAGAGGATGCTACAAGAAAAGAAAATTACAAATCAATATCCTTCATAAACATAAATGTGAAAATGCTTAAAAAATGCTCACAAAACAAATTCAACAGCTCATTAAGAGGATTTTACTCCATGATTAGGTAGGATTTATTCCTGGGATGCAAGAATGGTTCAACAAATATGTGCATATCTATAAATGTGGTAAACCAAATTAACAGAATAAAGGATTAAAATACTGTAATTATCTCAGTAAGTACAGAAAAAGCATTTGACAAAATTTAACATCCTTTCAAAACTGAACAAATTATGAAAGAGTAAATGTGCATTTACATAACAAAAGCCATATATGACAAGCCCACAGCTGGCATCATACTCAGTGGCAAAAGGCTAAAAGTCTTTCCTCTAAGATCAGTTATAAGATAAAGATGTCAATTCTCACCATTTCTATTCGACCAAGTCCTGGAAGTCCTAGACACAGCAATTAAGAAAAATAAAAAAGTAAATCAGAAAGGAAGAAATAAAATTATCCCTGAACATGACATGATCATATATATATTTATATAAAGCCCTAAAGATTCTGCCACAAAAACATTATTATTTTTTTATTTATGATAGTCGCAGAGAGAGAGAGAGAGAGAGGCAGAGACACAGGCAGAGGGAGAAGCAGGCTCCATGCACCGGGAGCCCGACGTGGGACTCGATCCCGGGTCTCCAGGATCGCGCCCTGGGCCAAAGGCAGGCGCCAAACCGCTGCGCCACCCAGGGATCCCTGCCACAAAAACATTAGAACTCACACATGAATTCAGTTACATTGCATGATACAAAATCAATATATAAAAATCAGTTTCACTTCAATAAATGAATGATGTGAAAAATTAAGAACTAAATTCCATTTACAAAGAATCAAACGGAATAGAATACTTTAGGAATAACCTTAACTAAGGAGGTGAAAGATAAATATACATAAAAATGTAAAATGATGAAAGAAACTAAAGAAGAACAATGGCCAAACTGTGGAAGGAGCCTCGATGTCCATCGAAAGATGAATGGATAAAGAAGATGTGGTTTATGTGTACAATGGAATATTACTCAGCCATTAGAAACGACAAATACCCACCATTTGCTTCAGCGTGGATGGAACTGGAGGCTATGATGCTGAGTGAAGTAAGTCAATCGGAGAAGGACAAACATTATATGTTCTCATTCATTTGGGGAATATAAACAATAGTGAAAGGGAATAGAAGGGAAGGGAGAAGAAATGGGTAGGAAATATCAGAAAGGGAGACAGAACATAAAGACTCCTAACTCTGGAAAATGAACTAGGGGTAGTGGAAGGGGAGGAGGGCGGGGGGTGGGGGTGAATGGGCGACGGGCACTGAGGGGGACACTTGACGGGATGAGCACTGGGTGTTATTCTGTATGTTGGCAAAGTGAACACCAATAAAAAATAAATTTATTATTTAAAAAATAAATAAGCAAACAAACAAACAAATAAATAAGTTGGTATAAAATTAAAAAAAAGAAACTAAAGAAGATAAACTAAATAGAAAGATATCCTGTATTAATTCATTGGAAAAGATAGTATTGTTAAAATGCTCATAAAATCCAAAGTGATCTAGAGATTCAATGTGTTCACTATCAGTGGCATTTTTCTAATGGCAAATGTTCCAGTGACATTAGCCCCAGAAGTAGAATAGTTAAAACAATCTTGAGCAAGGAGAAGAAAGTTGGAACCATCAATTTCCTGATTACAAATTATATTGCAATGCCACAATAATCAAAGAAAGTATGGTCCTGGTTTGAAAACACACAGAGAACAGAATTGAGAAGTCTGAAATAAACTCACGTATAGAGTCAGCTCATCTTGGATCAAGGCACCAAAATTACACGATAGGGAATCAATTGCTTCAATAAATGGTGATGGGAAAAGTTAATATCCACAATTGAAAGAATGAAATTGAATCCTTATTTCATATCATGCATGACAGTCAACTAAAAAAGATTCGACTATAAGGCCAGAAATTGTAAAACTCCTAGAAGAAAATATAGGAGAAAATCTAACCTGTCATTATTCTTGGCGATTTTTTGGATTTACAACAAAAGCAAAATTAAATAAGTGGGGCTACATCAGACTAAAAAGTTTCTGTATAGTAAACAATCAAGAAAATGGGTGGCAAACTACAAAATGGGAGAAAATATTTGCAAATCATATGACTGATTAAGATTAATATCTAAAATGATAAGGAAATCGTGCAACTCAATAGCAAATACAAAAGTAATCTGATTTTTTTTAATTGGTAAAGGACCTGAATGTACATTTTTCCAAAGAAGATATATACCATGTTCATGGATTAGTAGACTCAATTTTGTTTTGAAGTCAAATCTCTCCAGTTTGTCTATAAATTGAATGGAATTCCAATCACAATTCAAACTAGCTTTTTACAGATTTATATGGTTTATAATTTCTTTAGAGAATGTGAAAGTAATGAGAATAGTCTAAATAAATTTGAAGAAAAAAAGGAACAAATTAGAGCTTTCACACTTATTTCTGACTCACTAAATCTGCAGTGATAAGCACGGTAATGCTCAAAAGATAAGCAGAGATTAATTAAACAGAATAGAAAGCTCAAAAATATATCAAAACAAATGTAGTGAACTGATTTTTCATGGAAGTACAAACACAATTTAATGGAGATAGAATAATCTTTCCACCTAATGGTGCTGGAAAAACTCAACAGCCTTTACAACACAGTAAACCCTGATATATGTCTCACACCTTATACCAATACGAAATCAATATATATCATAGCTCTGAGTGTAAAAGGTAATATTAAAAACTCACCTAAAAGAAAGTAGGAGAAAATCTACATGACCTTGAGTTCTATCAGAAGTTTCTAGACATAACTTCAAAAGCATGATTCATAAAAGAACATAAAATAAATTGTATTTTACCAATGTTTTTGGTCTATAAATGACATTTTAAGAGAACAAAAATACAATACACACACATTGAGAAAATGTTTAGTTAACAGATAGTATTAAATTAGTTTCAGATATACCGTATAGTGATTAAGCAGTTCTATACATTACTCAGAGCTCATTATGACAAGCGTACTCTTAATTACTTTTGTCTATTTCACCCATCCACTCACCCATCTCCTCTCTGGTAACCGTCTGTTTGTTCTTTATAGTTGAGTCCTTTTTTCATTTCTTTTTTTTCCTGTTTCATTTGTTTCTTAAATTCCAAATATGAATGAAATCTTATGGTATTTAGTCGTTCTCTGGCTTATTTCACTTACATTATATTATCTAGATCTATAATACTGTTACAAATGGCAATATTTCATTCTTTTTTTTTATAGCTGGGTAATATTCCATTCTAAACATACCACACTTTATCCATTCATTTAGTGGGCACTTGGACTGCTTCTATAATTTGGCAATTGTAAATAATGCTGCAATAGACACAAGGTGCATATATATTCTTGAATTAATAGTTTCATATTCTTTGGGTAAATATCATTCAGTAGTGGGATTATTGGATCATGTACTAATTCTATTTTGAATTTTTGAGGAACCTCTATGGTTTTCCACATGACTGCAACATTTTACATTCCCATGAACAGTGAATAAGGGCTCCTTTTTTCCCACATCCTTGCCAACAGTTGTTGTTTCTTATGTTTTTCATTTCAACTATTCTGACAGGTATGAGGTGATATTTCATTGTAGCTTTGATTTGTGCTTCTCTGATGATTAGTGGTTTTGAGTACCTTTCTGTGCCCCTGTTAGCTATCTGTATGGCTGCTTTGGAGAAATGTCTGTTCATGTCTTCTACCCACTTTTTAATTGCATTATTTGTTTTTTTAGATGTTGAGTTTTGTAAGTTCTTTATATATTTTGGATACTAACTCTTTATCAGATATGTCATTTGCAAATATCTTCTCCCACTCAGGAGGTTGCTTTTTAGTTTTGTTAATTGTTTCCATTGCTGTGCAGAAGCTTTTTATTTTGATGTTGTGCCAACAATTTATTTTTGCTTTTATTTCCCTTGGCTCAGGAGACATATCTAGAAAAATATTGCTACGGCTGATGTCATAGAAATTACTGCCTGTGTTCTTTTCTAGAATTTTCATGTTTTCAGCTCTCATTTTTAGGTCCTTAATCAATTTTGAATTTATTGTTGTGTATGGTGTAAGAAAGTGGTCCAGTTTCATTCTTTTGCATGTAGCTGTCCAGTTTTCTCAACACCATTTGTTGAAGATACTGCCTTTATCCCATCACATATTCTTGACGCTTTAGTCAAAGACCACTTGACCATATAATTATGGGTTTATTGCCAGGCTCTCTATTCTGTCTACTGATGTATGTGTCCATTTTTGTGCCAGTACCATAGTCTTTTGTTACTCCAGCTTTCTCTTCACTCCCACTTTCATGATAAATGCTTTCAATCCTTTACTTTCAATATGCAAGGATTTTTAGGTCTGAAGAGAGTATCTTGTAAGCAGAATATAGATGGGTCTTCTTTTATTCATTCTGTCACCTTTTGTCTTTTCATTGGAGTGTTTAGTGTATTTACAGTCAAAGCAGTTATTATAGGTATGTCCTTCATTATTGTTGTTGTTACTACTGTTATGGTTATTATTATTTTTAATTACAAAATAACAAGATTATTTTCTGTTGGAACCAAATAGGGGAAGTCTGTTTCAGTTGGAAAACTGACTTATTTCCTTCTAACTTTTGTTTTCCGATAATCACTCTGACTATAGCAAGGAAAACAGAGTTAGGAAGACAGGCAATAGTGAAACCAATTATAAAATAAAGCTATTATTGAGAAATTACTCTGTATTTAAGTATGAGAAATTAGCAACCTTTTTAGTGGGTATTGATAAACATTATCCGATCTTAATAAGAATGGCAATACGATGAAATTGTCTTTTATCTTGTCCTTACTGGTGTAATTTTGATTCCAGAACACAAAGATTACAAAGTGCCCTGGAATTATAGCATTTTAGGGCTGGGATTGTACAGATTCAACTCAAACACCCACAGGAAGCTGTAAGGAAGCCATAGCTTCAGAACGAGCAGGGGCTTAAAACAGTTTTAGTGACTCCCTGTCCAGTGCTCTTTCACTAGTAATATTTGTTAAATAGTCAGCAACAAGGATGGACTACTTGGCTATGTTCTGATGCTCCAGAATAGGGCCCAGAAGTATCACTGGGGGCCAGGTTTTTGTTTTGTTTTGTTTTGTTTTAGATTCCACCTGCTTATTCATGAGAGACACAAAGACAGAGACAGAGACATAAGCAGAGGGAGAGGCAGGCTTCCTGCAGGGAACCCAATATGGGACTCTATCCCAGGACCCCGGGATCATGACCTGAGCCAAAGGCAGACACTGAGCCACCCAGATGCCCCAGGGGCCAGACTTTTGTGATGCATGTATCAAGGGGTATGGTGGGACTGGACACACTGTCTTGACAGTTCCTCCCCTTGGTCTCTGGAGGGATGACAGGATATCATTACTGTTGATTTATAGTTGGTGAGTAATACTATTTTTTATATATCTATACCAGAAATCTATTGTTTTTGCCTGCTTAGCACACCTCATCTCTTTTCCTTTCTTTTGGGGATTGCTCCTTATTTACTCTGTGTTTCTGACAGGGCTGCTAGTCACAGTAGCTTGTCCCTCCTGTCTGGGCTTGTCACTCAGGCTAGGAAAAGCAAAGCACTACACCTCCCTTGATACCTACTTCATGGTAGGCAAGAGTTCTTCCCAGGACTTTTCAGAATTAGAATTGAATGGATGGCTTTCTTCTTCTCATGCATCATGAACAATGTGTACATAACATCAGTCTTTCTGGTGGTCATGCCTCCATGCTTCACTCTGTGAATGTAAGAGACCGAGGCCAAGATGACAGGCAGTAGCATGGTGATTGTGTTAGGTTGGATTCCTTCACAGGTCGACTCTGAGACAAGGATGCCAGGAAAACTAGTTTATTTTAAAAGTAAAAGAACAGCAGTAGACAAATGTGGAAAGGTGATAGGGAAGAACAAAAAAGCCAACAAAAGAGGAGTTACAGAACCAGCTACAACTGTGGATAATGCATCCCTAGAATGAAATTTGTTTTTAATTTATAGTGGTGAAATAGATGCCTTATGGACTGAGACGCATGTGCTGGCATTTGGAGTGCAGTATGTCCCTGGCTTTGAAGGAGATCAAATCATAAACAGAAGAATGCTCAGTAATGATGGAATCAGAACAAGAGGGCTAAGCCATTGGATCCTAACACTTAGCGGGTTAGACTTGGCAAGTAGGAACAACCATCTCCACAATGAACAATATATGCTCTGGTCTCAAGACCAGAACTGAACTGAGGATTCCAGTCCTACTTCCCTTGGGTAACACTGAGTGGGCAGGTCCTATTTTGCCTCATAAACCCCTTACATTTCTTTTCTCTCCTTCTCCTTCTCTCTGTCGCATCCTAAGAGTTCCCAATCATTGGAGTTTAACTATGTATCTGGCACTGTCCTAAGTACTTAACATGCATTATCTCAGTTAGCTATTTTTCCAAACAGCCTTATGTCTTAGATACTACTAATATTGTCCTCTTACAGATGGGAAAGATGATGCCTAAGAGGATGTCTAGCATCCGGCATGTGTTTATGTGTTGATTAATCCTCTGGGGTATTTTGTTAGGTATCAATAACACTCCCTATCATTTTCCTTCAAAATTAACTCTCACTTTTACTCTTCATTCTTTTACTTTCTCTCCCAAATATATTCTGCTCTGCCTCCTCTTCTACTTTTCATATGCCCCATTTTGCCCAAAGTAAGTTGTAAAGATCATTTAATATAAAGTCTGAATAGGCCCAGTTTTGAGACAGGTTTGTTTTACCAAAAGTCTTTCAAACTAAGGTAAGTGTTTTAAGCTCCTCCAAGGTATTTTTTTTATCATTAACTTGGAGTACATGCTCTGTAGAATCCACCGCACATGTCAAATAAAGATACATATGTGTAATGCCTTTATGAATTGGCAATTGCCATAAAGATTAAGGAGTTGTGGAAATGGAAAAGGGAATCTATGGTATTACAGATGGACTGGAGGACATAGTAAGGCAAAAGGTATATGGGCCCATTCTAGGCTTTAGAGAGCACACAATGCAATTTGTGGAGTAAGGTATAGAATCTGCAAACGAGAAAGGGGTTTACAATTGCTGAGGTTTGAAAGGGATCTACTGAAGTGTTTTTAGGAAATTGTTGACTACTAGTTTATCAATCCTCATGTTTTCAACCTACACACAAGTTTCATGCTCTGCAGCGTCTCAGCAAATGCTTTTGTTAATTACCCACTAATTATAACATCATTGAATGGCTACACTGAGGCAACCATATAATTATGGAGCAAAAAGCTCTGAGCAATTACAAGGCTGAGCATATTGGTTGATTACAATAAATCCCCAGCTCATTGTTGATATTTGTCACCTGCTTAATGTCCTTAATCTCTTGATGCATGTGATAAACCATGTGTAACACAGGAAGCAGGGCCTTTGGAGAGAAAGCCCAAATTAAGGGAAAGGTAAAAATATATATGTAATGAGTTTGAAGATATGTTCACTTCCATTTGTCTAGCCAACATACAGTATCAGGTAACTATTGCAGTGGTCCTTATCCTCTAGGTCTCCTAGTCCATGAGAGGAAATACTCTTATATGCACATTATAATAGGTTAGCAGTGGTAGAGATGGACATGGAATGTTACAAGAGCCTAGTGGAACCAGTTACTTGATGGAACACTGGAGAAGATTCCAGAAAATCTTCATAAGACAAGATGATATTTGACATCTATTTTTGAATGATGAAAATATTGCCAAGTATTTAGAGGAGAAAGGATTCTTTGCAAACATAGAGTTTTCATAAAGAGTGTTAGCGAATCAGCAAAAATACACAGAAAGAAAATTATAATATTTTTTATTTCCCCTGAAAATACATGCTATCTTCAAGTAAGCAGAAGAAGTCATCTCAATAGTTAAAAAGGGGAAGGGTACCACATAGGGGAAAAAAGAAGTTGTAAAATGTAACTAGGTAATTGTAAAAAAAATACATTACATTCTCACATTGGCTTCAACATAGCATTGTTTTTAGTCTTCTATATTTCCTCCAATTCTAAACTTTCTAAAGTGCCTCAGGTATTTCCAACTTAATCATTTTCTTAGAGAAAGATTGTAAATATTTTAAAATATTGGACTGACATTTTCAGCATATAGAATATGGATTTCTCTGGATTTTTTCAGATCCTGTAGGCCAAAATCAAAAATTCAACTAATATGTAATTAATATTTACCTTTAATACCTAACATTGCCTCATGATCATTTCACTGAGGAAACTGAAAATTAGTAATTGAATGTATTACATAGCTTAGAGCTATGTAAGTAGATTTTTCATATAGAGCTATGTTTCTCTTCCTGGTAAAAAAAAAAATTGAACATGTGGTAAAGAAAAGTGACAATTTCCTCTGAGACACCATGACAACAGCTGAGTACTGTGTTCTGCACATAGTAACATTCAATAAGTGTGTGTTGACCGACTTAGAAATTTGAGACATTACCTTGACAGAAATGTGTCTATATTGTAAGAGATGAGACTGGGGACAATGAAAGTAAAACACTATCTGGAAACTCTGCACACAGCCAAGGACATTTTGTTTTGAAGATCATCCATTTTATGAAGCTTTTTTTCTATAAAACATTGGAGAGTCAGTGCTCTCTGTTAAACTCCTGCCCAATCTAACTACCCTATGTGAAGAGCCAATGCTATCTCCATGAGAAGGGAGAATTTCTAGTTGAACCTTTCAAACCATTCTCCATTTAGAATGGAGAAATCACCAGTTTCCTTAAGCATTACACTATTATTTCAGTTTCCTTAAGCACTACTCTATTATTTCAGAAAAAATTCTTGCTTGACAGAATTGGAGAGAAGTGTCAATATCATAAAATTATGAGTATAAATGAGGTTTTTTTAAAAAAAAGGATATTTATTTATTTAATCATAAGACACACACACACACACACACACACACACACACACAGAGGCAGGGGCATAGGCAGAGGGAGAAGCAGGCTCCCTGCAGGGAGCCTAATGCGGGACTCGATCCCACGTCTCCAGAATCAGGCCCTGGGCCAAAGGTGGGACTAAACTGCTGAGCCACCCGGGCTGCCCCATTAATGAAGTTTTTTAATCATTTTTTTTTATCATAACCTATACCTCTTTAGAAGCTTTTATGCAACACTGTGTCTATACAGTGTCCTATATAGTTACTCAACATACACTTTTTGGAAGGAGGAAATTTGTATATGTATCCTCCCATTTTTACCAATGAGATTTAAATTATGGTCATTACATTTTTCCTATATATGTTAATATATGTTGAAAATTGGTAGGCAATATATGGCCTATTACATAATTAGATTATATAAGAACATAATAAAACAGAACATAATATACCCAGAACATAGTATAACATATTCTATACTTGTGCTAAATAACTGGCATTTACTGTATTTAATTAAGATAACTACTGATGGATTTTATTTCTCATTTATCAAATGAAAATGGAGATAACTATCTAGCCCTACAGTGAAGTGCAAGGAGTATAATTGACGTTAAAAGATTTTTGTGGATTGTAAATCTCTCTACACAAGCAAGCAATTGTTTTTTTTTATTTTTATTTTTTTTATTTATTTACGATAGTCGTACAGAGAGAGCGAGAGAGGCAGAGACACAGGCAGAGGGAGAAGCAGGCTCCATGCACCGGGAACCCGACGTGGGATTCGATCCTGGGTCTCCAGGATTGCGCTCTGGGTCAAAGGCAGGCGCCAAACCGCTGCGCCACCCAGGGATCTCAAGCAATTGTTATCGTTGTGAAAGATCTTCAGTGAGTACAACAGAGAAACATGTGTCATTTTATTTGAGCTACTCAAAATAGCTAAAAAAAAAAAGTCCAACTTTTAAGTGGAAACAGGGGATGCTTAAGTCAAAAGTAACAGACTTTCAATACCTCTGCTAGTGTTGTACAAATTCTAGGCCAGCCTGCTTGGCCATGCAGAGCCTCTTCAGAGGCCACTACATCATCCTTCCAAAAAATATGTCATTAAAACACTATTTATTTAATCATTGAATACTTGGGCTCAAAGGTCATTAAATACATTCATCTCTTTCTAAGCAGGGCTGCCTAGAAAAGAAAGGTGTTAAGTAAATATGATTATAAATCAGTATTATATATTCCAGAGTTGGCATGAATAGGAAGAGTGAGCATTTAGAATAACTAGGACTGTAGTCCAGCACTGGAATTCTTTCTTACATTTCATTTTTTTTATCTACATAGCATTACAACACATTATTACATACAGACCTATATGACATTCATATGTCATTATGTCTATAATGAACGGAGTATCCTAAAGTATAAGAAACTTTGAAGAAACATAAAAAGAAAAGTGATATTTTCAATGTTCAAGAGTGAAACCCTTTTGGACTAAGAGGTACAACTGGTCTCCATGATTTAATATTAACAATGCTGCTTTGAAAATTAAATGATTTTTAAGATATAAATTGGGACTTGCATAGCCCTGAAGGATCATCTCATATATATTAGCAACCTAATCATGTGACATTATAAATCATGGAACTCAGTTCACTGTTGAACAAATCCAACCTACTTCTATGTCAAGGCAATTCATTCTAACTTTGAAGGATATTTTTAGGAATTTTTTCCCCACAGTCTTGCATTGCATTCATATCTCCTCAACAGGAAGCCTCAGGGACACTAGGATTTCAAATTCTTTGTTCAGAGAGTTACTACAATGCAAGGTGAATATTGAGAATAATAAATATCTTTTTCATTTCAAAAGAGGAAAGCATGAAAAGATTAGAGGACTAGTTATGGGAGAATCTGGTATCAAAGAAGAGAATACTGGCTTTGCTTGAAGTAGAAGGCTCTCTCAGCCAAGTTTAAGGAAGATATGACTGGCCACTTGATACCAAAGTATCTTATAACTAATAAAGAAAACAAGTAGTCTTCATGCGGAAAAACAGTGAATAATATACTATTTATACCTTTTATTTGTGAATTTTGATCTTAAGTTCCTATGTAATTCCTACTCTATGTGAAGTATTTTGAGAAGACTGTTGAAGTTATAACAAATAGCTACTGTCACCCTTGAATTTACTTTAAAGTTTTCAGTTGGTTCCCATACATTATACATAATGTGTAAGTGTAAGTACACAGGTTTGTTTCTAACTACAAGGGAATTATACCAGGTCTTAAACATAATAACTAGGGTTTAAAGAACTATGAGATTGAGAAGATCATACACATTCCTTCATTAGAATATGAGACATTGTTAGGAAGCATTCAGTGTGAATGTGATATTTGCCAAGAACATAGAATCATGTAAAAAGTAATTCTCTAGAGATTTTTTTTTTTTTTTTTACAAATTCCAGTTCAAAATGTTGGCCGATATGGCAATGGTCAAAACCCTATATTTCTATGTGTTGTGTTTTGCTCCATTTAAGGACAGGCTTAAAATATATGTCCGTTTATCTGAAGACTCTGACACCTATTTCACAATATTTGTCCCTTACCCTTTTGGAAAAGAGTGTATGGGCCAAAGATGTCACACAAAGCAAGTCTTCATGAGGACCATATGTGTAGGCCCTGGCTATGCTGAGAGTCATGTCTGTGAATAATGGTAATTCTTCTATTCTCTTCCCCCTGCTTTAGAAATGATGGCCAACATATCCTTGATTAATGTTTCCAGGTAGCCACTAACATGTGATCACACCACTTCCTTTTTCCAAGCAGAGACCAATACTGTCAGCCTTTACCTTCTATTTCCCAAACTCATACATGCATACATTGCTGCATCAGTTCTTTCAATAGACCTGAATTCAGAGCTGTACTAACTACATGGCTGGGCAAGGATAATAGGATGAATAAAGCATGACATTACCCTCCGTGAGACTTGGGTCTAAAAGATAAATTTGAAAAGTGGTCAACAAACATATTATACAAAGCAAATTAGCAGCTCACCTGTTCTAGGTGAGATTAAGAACAGGCATTGTGGTCCTTCAGAAGAGGAAGATGAGAAAGGGCTTTGGTATGGTGAAGAGGAACAGAGTGGAAGGGGAGGTGAAAGTAAAGAATATTTAGAGGAACATTGGATTTAAAGTGATTCTTAAGAGAGCATAATATTTCATTTGGGAATCATGGCCACTATTTAGATGCAGACTGGGTAAAGGGTTAGGTATTATAAGTGCGTTTGACTTTTTTAGGGTTATCAACTAGTCTGTTCTACCCAGGAATGAGGATTGTCTCAGGATGCTGGACTTTTAGTATAAAAACGGAGCATGCCAGGCAAATCACTCACCCCACATTTCTTACTCTTTTACCAAATGCACCCATATGATTTAAGGATGACTTATCGATTTCCTCAACTGAATATTTCTTTAAAGTGTCTCCTCCTGTCTTTCTTTATTTTCACATCTTCTGCTCCATTTTTATAATTTATTGCCTAGATTACTCCAAAAGACTTCTATCTATCCTCCTCCTGGATAACAGAATGATCTTTCTAAAATACAAGTCTGGTCATGGCACTCCCTGCTTAGAATTCTTCAATTATTCCTCATTACTTCAGGATAAAATCTAATTTCTTTTGTGTGTATAATAATCATGTAGGAGAAGAGGATCTTTAAAAATACAAAGTCTCATTTGTTCATTTATTAATGTTTATTAATCCAACAAATATGTGTTGAAGATATCCTATATGTGAAAGACTGTTTGAGAAACTAGAGCTAAAATGGTAAGCAAAGCAGGCACTATCCCCAATTCTCACTTGGAACAATTCTAGTGGGGCAAGAACAGATAATAAACAAATATGTATCAAGTGTGTTTTCAGGTAGTGATATGCTATTAGGCTTTCAAAGAAAACAAAGGCAAATAAGAAAATAGAAGGTAGGTAAAATTTTAGATCGTATATTCAGAGAAGACAACTCATTAGTGACTTCCAAGTATAAAACAGAGAGTTGGGAAAATTTAGAGAAAATAATATTCTAAGAATAGAGAATAAACACAGAATTTCTGAGTTGGGAGATAGTTTGGTGTCCTCATAGAGAATAGGGATCTCCCATGTTACTGGAATGGAGTGAGCATGGGGAGATTGACAGGAAGCAAGAACAGAGGATGAGCCAGGAGCCAGAGCATCTAGAGATGAGTAGATCATTTTAAGGCTTTTTGATTTCATTCCAATGAGATGGTCAGCCATGTAGTTTTGAGCAAAGGGGTGACATGATTTGCATTTTAAAAAGGTCTCTCAGGCAGCTGTTATGCAAAGACACTATTAGAAGCATACAATCAGGGAAACTACATAGGAAGCTTTTATTGTAGGCAAGGAAATAATACTGGATTGGAATATGATAGTATTGTCAAGAGATGTCAAGAATCAGAGCAATACCCAGGCCTCACCCATTACCACTCTCTAGCAGCCATATTTCACTACTTGCATGCTTTGCTCATACTCTATGTGTCGATGACTCTGCCGGTAATTACTCTTTCCTCTCCACATTGCCTTGTCCTGGTTACTTCAGCATTTTAAAAAGAATTATTTCTTTCAGGAAGTCATTCAAAGCTCTGGGTTTGAGTGTGATATCCTGTCGGTGCTGCACTGCACTTGTATTTAATTTACACACTGGCTGCGACTACCTGTTTTACATGTCTGTTTACATGCTGCTCAATGATCATACTTATTCTCAATCTCTGAATCCCTTCCTCTCTCTCTCTCTCTCTCTCTCTCTCTCACACACACACACACACACACACACACACACACACACTACCACAGATGTGATCCCTTTGAGGGAAGTGACTGGCACACAGTGAATACAAAATATATTTTGTGTTGACTAAAGTAAGGAGCTTGCATATCAAAATGCAGACCAGAAATTGGGCACTACTTGGAAAGGCATTATGAAAACAAGGATATTTGATCAATATACTCATTTATTTATTCATTCATTCAGTGTATATTGTTTAACATCTACCATATGCAAATATGCAGATACATGCTAGATGTTGGAGATCCAATGATAATGGGACACAATCAGCACTGATTGCCAGTCCAATCATTAATACATTTCAATTGTGACAAAAGAGTGCATTATCAAAAACACCTAAAACTAACATATAAACAGGATGTATGCTCATACATTGTGAAATAATCCCAGATGAGACTTGGTAGAAACTCTCACTCTTGTAGCTACACTTCAGTGATTAAACAGAGTAAAAATCAAAATGGGTAACAAATGTTCTCTAATCCAAAGAGTACAGGTATAATTTTGATAGAAAACATGGAAATATATAAATAATTATGAGTGACATGAAACCAACCCCAGTCCAGGTCAGGGACAACCTATACAATAAAATGCAGGCCTATAATAGAATTATCATGTGCCTGTTATAATTCTAGGACATATAGTACTAATGGCAGATACAGAGAACAGTTGTTCTTTGTGTATAGACATTATAAAAATATAAAAGCAACTCACAGGCCTGGTGGCTTGTGGTAAATACGGCCTTCTTGTAAAAACAATACAAAATGGATGAGAAAACCATGGGGTAAATCCAGGATAAGCCAAGCTTCCGAGTACATGGCCAACCAACCAGGGGGCAATGATCTTTCTGTTCTCATTGTGACTATACTTTGCAGCAGGAGGATGCCCTTCTACTACCCAGGCTGCCCAATAGCTTGCAGCTGGAGTAGATGGCTTAATTACTGACATCCACAAATTTGGTGGCCAACAATTCTCATCGGGATTTCTGAAACCACTCAGCTACAGATAGAAGAAAGGAATCTGCTGCAGGGTAGAGAACCACTTGGGTTAGAAAGCATCAAAGCAATCATGCATGATGTGAAAACCATAACAGCATACTGCTCTTGTCTGTGGCTGCTAAGATGATAATTAATAGGAACCAAAAGGTTATTGTAGTCTCTGAGAATTGATTATTGAAGAACTAAAAATTCAGGGTAGGGTATTGATTTAGAGCCATCCTCAGAGTCAAACAAACCTGGATTCTAATTATAGAGCTTTGTGCTTTTCATTAACTGATTGTAAAATCTTAAAACTATTATATTTTCTGGGTTTTTTTTAATAGTCGTGGTCTTTAATAGCATTATCAAAATTAATCAATATTATTTCCTCCATGTAACAATCAAAATGTCCTTAAAATCTAGTCTCTTTCTAGCTCATTTTTCATTCCTTTGTATTGTGCAGTATTATAACATGCTTTTATACTTTTTTCCTTTCACCTGTTTTCATTTTTTCTGTTCTTATAGTTATTCTTTCAAATGTAAAAGAAAACAAAAATGAAAACGAAAAGGAAAAAACCTAGACGTAATCTTGTAAACAAAGGCCTTTAAAAGCAATTGAATTCAGACCCCTCACATTCAGGAAATGATTATTAAATAAATTCTAAAGTCCCTATTTTCCTCAGTGTTTTCTTAAATACTTTATCACAAAATTCATCACCATCCATCAAAGAAAAGTGAGAAATTATCAATTTTACATTAAATCTATTACTGGAAACTAAGCTCCAACTCAATTTTAGTATTGATACTGTGGGAAGGGCATCTATCTTTATGTCCCAATTTCATATTTTTTATCCTATTCCAGACATTCTTCTTGACACTCAGCTGTGTTAATTTCAGAGTATTGACTACCATTTATTTGTCTTGATATCACATAAATGATTGTCATCTTTTTGAGCAGTTGTCTGAGAATGGGATAAAATTGTGTCATAATGGAAGAACATTAGATATGGATTGCAAAAACTATTAGAAATAGTATTAACAATAATGCATGATCTTCAGTGCTTGCCATATGTCAGGCACTATGTTTAAATTATTATATTTACTGACTTTTAACTCTTGCTCTGATATTTATTAACCTTGTATAATTGAACAACTCTTTTAACCTCTCTGAGACCCATAACCTTCTATTAAAATGGTATAATAATTACTCTTATATGGGGTTATTGTGAAAATTAAATGAGTTAATGAGATTAAAAATTCCAAAGCAGAGTACCTAAAGTGGAGTAGGTTAATGCTAAATGATCACTTTATTTTTTTAAATTTTTTTAAATGATCACTTTAAACAAGGCATCAAGAACTTACCCTCTATAACATCAGAATAAGAAAAAAATAATAACGTTCAGGGCACATGGGTGGCTCAGTGGTTGAGCGTCTGCCTTTGGCTCAGGTCATGATCCCGGGTCCTGGGTTTGAGTCCCACATCAGGCTCCCTGCAGGGAGTCTACCTCTCCCTCTGCCTATGTCTCTGCCTTTCTCTCTATGTCTCTCATGAATAAATAAAATCTTTAAAATAATAATAATAATAATAATAATAATAATGTTCTTACTCTAATTGTTTTAAAACTGTGTTTCACACAAGCCAATGAAGAAAAATGTCAAAACCAAGAATAAGCATTGGCAAGGAAGGGGAACCAGAACCCTGAATTCAGATGGTTAAGTACAGAAACTTCAGGGGCTGTGAACATTCGGGAGCTTGGTTTCATTTCTAGTAAGTGGTACAACTTAAGGGTATGGCCAAACTATGAGCCAAAGAAGAAGAGATGTTTAATAATTAATGCTTTTAGAGGTTTGAGCATATTATTTTGTAACTATAAGAAGCAGAGAGTTTTCTGCTATTTAAGAGTACAGGACAGATCTTGGCTAAAAGATATTTGTTGATGGAAGTAATGAGATAGAAATTGAATGAAAACAATGAATGACTCAGATTAATATTCACTAAATTACTCTTGAATTATTCTTTGCTATCGAGTTGGTGTTTCAAAAAAAAATTCACATCCTTTACCCCATTTCCCTCTGTCTCTCATACCTTACCCTTTTGCTTCACAAAATACTCACTACCTCCATGACCATTTTCTCATTCATTCCTCAAGGTAACTCCTCCCTTCCCCTTATCCCTCATACATTACATAATGACTCTATAACTGCTATATATAAAGGATATTTTATCACCTTGGCATACTTGACATTTCGCGCTATTGATTGGCCTTTCTTTGAATGTTCCCTTTCTTTATAGCCTATGGATTCTTCCTTCCTAGTTCTCCTATGTTTTTGGCAACTCAAACACCACTTGTCTCTATGACCACATTAATATTGCTATTTCTCAGAGTATATATTTGTGCCTTAGCTCTCTTAATCTAGTCTTCATAATCTAAACCTGACTTGCCTTCTCAATGATTTAAAGCTATGTCTCTATAGAAGACCTCTCTCTTCAGTTCCAGCCCTATTGCACATCATGGCATCAACAAGCCAAGAACTCAACTGCCTAAAATCAACATGTCCATTTGTAGTATCTTCTCAAGAAATGGTACCATCAATTAATCCACTGGCCTGAAATATTCCCAGATTTTGGCCTTTTCCACACCAAGCACACAAAGCAGTGTTAATTTTACTTTCTATATACCTCTAACCTCTGCCCCATATACTCCATGCTCACCTCCAAATCTGTAATTCCTGTCTTTTTTTTTCTAAGATGTATTTATTTAAGAGAGAGAGAGAGCACAAGTAGTAGCAGGGGCAGAGGGAGAGAATCTCAAGCAGATTCCCCTGCTGAGTGGGGACCCTGATGCAGGGCTCTATCTCACCAACTTAACTAAGATCATGACCTGAGCCAAAATCAAGAGTCAGATATTTAACTAACTGAGCCACCCAGGTGCCCCTCCAATAGTGTAATTCTACAAAGGCATTCTTTTTTTTTTCTTAAAGATTTTATTTATTTATTCATGAGAGACAGACAGAGAGAGAGAGAGACAGAGACAGAGACACAGGTAGGGAGAGAAGCAGGCTCCACACAGGAAGCCCAATGTGGGACTCGATCCCGGGACTCCAGGATCACACCCTGGGACAAAGGTAGGTACTCAACCGCTGAGCCAGCCAGGTGTCCCTATAAGAGCATTCGTAATGCAGACATTGTTAAACTATATTCTCAGAACTTTGGGTACTTCCATAATTGCTGAGAGAAGGGCAAAGGTGGGAAGAACAATCAGGTCCTAAGTTCCTCATCCATATTTCAAACAAGCAGGTCCCCATGATCTGAAGTTTCAAATAAGATTTCATTTGAAAGGTGAAGAGTTTTGCTATTTAGAATATTCTGATCATTAATTTATCTCGAACCCATTCTCCATACTACAGGTATTGCACTTATGTGCAAGCCTTATCATCATTTTCTTGATAAACAACCTTGATATCAGTAAGGGTCTGTTCAGAGAAGTGACGAGGAATAATAGATTTATGATAGGTATTTCACCCTACAGTATTATGTAAGCTGATGAAGTCATCTGTGGAATTTGTGGAAGGTTGCTTAGGCATCATATGATAAGATGAAGTCAATGCAGGTCAGCAGGACTAGCAGTTAGCAAGAAAAACTGGAAGGACAGTGAGGAAAACAGGAACCCCTGAGGACAACTGAATGTACAAGGCCAAGCTGGAATTCACATATGTCTCTCACTGCCTTCAACTTTAACAAAACATGTGACCTACAGAAGGAGTGGTTGTCTTCCTCCACAGATATGCACGCATTCTGGCTCAGGATTAAGAGAAGCTCAAAGAGAAGAGTTCTTGTTTAGCAGTTTCTGCAGGGAAACTTCTTGCCTATCCGAGCTGTTAGTGTCCTGGAGCATTGACTAGCTGGATTAAAAAGGCCTTTCTCCACAAAATCTGTCACCTGGCCAATTCCCCACCTAGGCCAAGGCAGGAGCATTTTCACAGCAGCCAGGGAACTGCCTGAAGTATAGCAACCTCCCATAAAGAGCAGAAGGAACAGTGACAGTTAGAGGGTGATGATGAGTGGACTGTGTATGGGGACTTCACTAAGGTGGCTGATTCTGTCAAATACATCAGTGTGTGAGGAATTCTATGAGAGATCAGCTGTCAGGGGAAGTTTACACAGCATTCTCTCACTCTATGAGGGAATCATGAAAAGAGATGTAGCTGTGAGAGATATCAAATTCTTTTTCTGCCTAGGAGTATAGGCCAAGGTGACATTCCTCAGGCATTAATATGATGTGCATTCCTGTAGCACTCCACACTGCCTTCAAGTATAGTATTCCAGCAAGGGGGAATGATTTTAGTTGCAGAAAAAAAGGACAGATGTCCTATTATATATTATCCATAGAACAATCATGCTGCAGATGTGGTTATGTTTAAGAGGAGGTAGTATAGTATTTTTAATGACAGTGCTATGAAAAATACTAACTTTTAACATTTTAAAAATAGAAAGTGACAGGTTTCAGTATATTTTACAATTTAGAGATTTTCATTACAAGTACATATCTCTAGTCTAAATCTAGTCCCTAACTTCCTTAAAAATATTCAAAAGCAATGTGTACATTGAGTTCCACTTTTCTCATTTCCCTTGACACACACATGTATACACACACACACACACACACACACACACACTCAATTACAAGATGAGGTTATGGACTCATTTTTTCTCAAGTTTTTATTTACATTCATTACTTAACCGACAGTGTATGCATTAGTTTCAGGTGTAGAATTTAGTGATTCAACATTTAGCATACAACACCCGATGCTCATCATAACAAGTGTCCTCTTTAATGCCCATCCCCTACTTAAACCATCCCCCTGTCCATATATACTCATTTTTATCAATGGTTTTCTAACTTCTACTCTAACTCAGGCCCATATTATCTCTGACTAATGAAAGCACAAATCAGGAACCCACACTGGTACTTACAATATGTGCAAATTCCAGTCAACCTTAAAAACAATTCTTCCTTACTCTGAACTCAAACTCAACCTCTGGCCCTTTTGCTGACACCTATACTTGAGCTATCTGTGATTTCATGTCCCAGCATATCCTGTAGGATTCTGCAGTATCCCCAAAAGACTGGTTATACTTCTGATGGCAAGTTTTTTGAGGTTTTCTTGGATACTTCTCTTTTGCTGGCCAATGTCTACTCTTTAGCACTTAACACGCATCCTGAAGTCTTCACATCAGCCTCTTTAGAGGTCAGTAATGTCTCCCAGAGAAGGCTGACCTGGCTGGCTTCTCGGTTCATCCTACTAATCAGAACTGTGTAAGTCCCACAGGTTCCAGAAATCTCATATGGTAACATATTATAAGGAAATGGTTCTATTACAGATTTTTTTTATCAAAGTTAGGATCAGAAATCTTAGAAGATATTAAATGTGTTAAGTAGGAGGCTGTAAAGAAAGTGATTTCCCAACATGTTGGAAGACATCCTGTGCCCTAGCTATGCTTTCTCCTTATAAAGGAATCCTTTCATATGCCCAGGATGAAAATGTAGTCTTGATGGCACTGACTTTGGTCCAAAGGAAAATGTTCTGTATTTCAAGCATACTATTCAATGGAAACACACAGATTGTGTAAGTTCTTAATGAATCATGCTGCAATACCAAAGTGAAAAATGACTGTAATATAATGAGAACTGAACTTGTCAGGACTTGCAAGGCTGTATCTTATGAAGAGAGTGCTACCCACATGGTATGTGCCCCCTTTAGGCTCTGTAGAGACTAAGAAGTTACACTGAGCTTTTCTGAAATGTTCTCCTCTGTGTGGCTCACTTCTGTTTTGGCTTTTCAAATGTGGCTAATTAAATCAGAAACACAATCTTACAATGCAGAAATATGTGCCTTCTTACCTTAAATTTATAGCTCACATAAAATGTCACAGACATTCAGAAGGGCCAAAAAATAACAATTATTCAGCATAGACTTCAAGACTTCACACCATTCAAACCTGTAACTCCAGCCTTGTCACTCACAACTCTCATGGGTGTATTTTATGCTTCAGCTGAACTGAGTTATGAGCTGGCATTGATTATTATTCTCATCTTTCCAGACCTGTGCATTTATTTGCTCTGCTGCTCACCTAGTGGACTCCCCTATGTCCACATCTAAATTTCCAAGTATCTCAAGTCCTATATAAAAACTGCTCCCTTCACAAATTCTTGGTTATTCATTCTACTTCAATGTGTGTTAATGCTTCTCTCTTTGCTGAACCCTTATGATACTTTATTAATGATTTTTTCATTTTTGCTAATCTGTCTTTTGCTTTTATCTAGAGGCTATCTAGAGCCTCTTACTAATTTCTACTGGATTGTAAGACTTAAACTGAGCACCGATACTTCAGAATCAAAATGTATTGTCTCATTTAAATTGCATATTTTCAGAAGAAAAAAAATTCTTTTTAGACATAGAAACAGAGCTTCAAAGTAAAGCCAGTATAGCAGTGGTTCACAAACTTTAGTGGGTAAAGTCAAAGGGAATTTGATTTATGAAATCTGATAGGTTCAGGAAGTGGTGCTTTTCACAAGCTAGTCAAGTGATTCTGATGCAGGTGGTCTGAGCACCACACTTTGAGAAACACTGCCAGAAAGACCACACAATTGCCAAAGGAAGCAAAGACAGGTGGTAGCCAATGTGTATAACAAACAATTATCTATAATTTAAAACCTAACTAGTTCTGGCATCACAACACAGAAAGCTGGTCCAAGTATAGAAATGCTTAGCTGTAAGCAATAAAAATCTCATCACTTAAAAAGTGAAGTGAAGGGAAATTGTACTGGACGATTGTTCTACACAACTTGAAAAATGGACATGTAGAACTCCCTACGAAAAAAAATGAAATAAACTTTATTGAAATGATTCTACTGGCTTTAAGGATAGAAGAGAGAATCACATATGTATCATGGAAGAAACTTAGTTAGAAACATTTGATACAAACATTAAATCATGTATTATCAATCTAGAGCTTAGGATAATGTACCACATGTTAGAGAAAGGGCTTAAAATCTAGGAAGCCATCAAAACTTACTAACTGCTTACAAAAGAGGTATATGATTGCATGTAGTTGTTTTGTCTTTCTATGCCCTGATTTTCTGCCATTTAAATAATATATATTTATTTTAAAATGAAATTTATGTTTATAATATATGTTAAAGCATATTCCAAGCTTCCTCAAACTTAACCAACCTCTTAGTAGGAATAAAATCACATTAAGAGCAATAGTTTTAATACTGTTCCTTTTCCTCTTCTTTCAAAGGAGTTCCAGTTCCATGGCAGGGTCTTCTCCACGGCTTCTGGGAGAATTCAGCAGGTGCCATGTATGCTCAGAAATAGATTCTCTTTTATTATGCACGGATGCTGAGTTGCCTTGGCATCATCCCGGTACTCCTATGTATGCTAAGTACCTATCATTTCTTGTCAGGCATCACTTAGTATCTCCTAGTCCACCAGACACTGTAAGTAAGCCCCTTCTGCAACCAAGTCATGGCACCACCAGGATGCTAAACTCCATGGTGTTCTTCTGAAAAATGGAGAAGGCTGCTTCTCTCCCTTACAGTGCACTTTGAACGCTCTAGCTTAAGACTGAGAGTTTTTAGCCCTTTTTGCTTGTAAATGTTTTAAAACTTAGATATGAACCTAAATGTGGCTGGGCCAAGATGCTACTAGGAATTACACACATATCCACTGCCTCCCCAAATACTTCCACACTCAGTGTATGTTCCAAAAGCTTCTTGTTTTATTTCTTATGACAGTGAGCTTCTCTTGATTCTCCATTACCATCTATGTCCAGTTTTGTTTACAGTCCAACAGAGGATACTGCTACGTAAGTAATAGGCATGTTCTGTTGTTTAAACTAAGAATTCTACTTTTACAATGAAAAATGCTCCAGTGGGGAAAATACTATATCATATGAAGTATAAACATCACACCTATGAAAAGCTAGTTGTTCTGTTTTAAATCATAAGAGCATAATCTAGAGACTACAAACTGCCTGGTAAATACTTATATAAATTACGTGGACAGTGGCAGAAATAAAAGAATGTCTGTAAGCTTTAATCAGAGATTGCAAATTGGTAAATATTTTTGTTTTCCCTACACACTGTTTACATTTTTAACAAGTAACTAAGATAATAGTAAAAAATAATGGTAGCTGATGTTAATTAAGTGCTTGCTCTGTAGGGCCTTACATGAATTTCACTCATTTAGTCCTCACAATATCCTATGAGGTAGGCAGCAGGGCAATTGTGCTTCAATCTCTTTCACTTAGATCTCTAGCTGTGGCCTTACACTGTTCCTTCGGTGGGAATAAATTTCTCTGTCTTCTCATTTTGTTTAAGTCTTTTTCCTTGTTTCTCTGTGGAAAAAAAATATCAGCTATGTCTCCTGTTCTTGAGGGTAATAGCCTTGTGAAGAAGAGGTTCTATAGTGCCCTGCAGTGTACTGTCCCCTGTTCCTCAGGGCCTAGCACTTCCAGGAATATCTCAATGTGCACTGTATGTGCTCAGGTCTTTTGTCCTGGCTACTGTATCTTTCAGGCAGTCATTTTCAGAGACTTTCTTTGCCTATTGTGGGTACTGTTTGGTCCCTGGCCTGAATGTAACACATTTTAACTAGATGTTCTCTGGTCTGTTAAATGAGACTTGTCACCAGTGCCAATGGAACTGAGGCTCTGCAAAACTCCCACATTGGTAGATGGTAGATGCTGTGTAAGTTGGGGCTTGGGCTTGTCTTCTAGGGGAGGGACTAAAGCAAGCATGAACGGGAGGAGCAGTTCCACTGGAGCTTTGGGGGTTGGGGCTTGGTGTAAGCAAGTTTTGTTTTTTTTTTTTTTAATTTTTATTTATTTATGATAGTCACACACAGAGAGAGAGGCAGAGACACAGGCAGAGGGAGAAGCAGGCTCCATGTACCGGGAGCCTGACGTGGGATTCGATCCCGGGTCTCCAGGATCACGCCCTGGGCCAAAGGCAGGCGCCAAACCGCTGCGCCACCCAGGGATCCCAGGTGTAAGCAAGTTTAGATAGTGAGTGTGGATGCTGTGCTGATTCCCACCGGTGGGCCTGAGCTTGTGTTGAGGGACAAGGAAGGGAAATGGTACCAGCCTTTTCCTTTGCTCCTAGAGTTGTGTTTCCATGAACTGTATCTCTCTGGGACTTGCTCCATGATTATTGAATAACCTCCCCACTGTGTGTCTCGGGCACTCTTTAGATTGCTGTTTTCATGCTGTAAGTCCATGAGTCATTTCTTGCTTCCTCCCTAAGAGCAGCCCCAATGTCCTCTGAAGTCTCCTAGAACCAGGCCCACTGACCTTTAAAACTCTATGCCTAAGCCCAGCTGGTTGCAAGAACTCATGAAATTTAGCTCCTCTTGCTTTCCAAGCCAATTGTTATGGGGATTTGTTTTTGCAGTGTGTTCCCTTGTATGCGAGTTTATCTCTTGCCCTTCTCTGTGACTGTGGCTCCCTCTATACAACAGGAGCCATGACCCATTTCACTCCTAAACCACATCTTTGACCTTACTGCCATCTGTAGTAAGTTGTTCTGTAAGTCTTCAGGTCAATTTCTGGGTTTTTAAAGATGATTTGATAGTTACCTTGTTGTATTCATAGGACAAGGCAAGCCTAGTATCCTACTTCACTGCCATCTTCCAAGTAGGTTATCTTTGTATATTTAAAGGGACAGCAATGAAAATGCTTCAGGTTCCCTCTAGGAAATCATATGCTTAAGGAGTAGCTGAAGCCAGCTTTCCATAAAATATCTTACCTTTGGAAATCTGGAGGCAACCTAACCTAGTGAAGCAAGGTGTCTCTGTTGAGACCATGACTTAATCTCTTTTATTATTCTTTCTCTCTTGATACTCAGGCTGATTGTATATGTGATCTCATGCAAATGAGTGTAAATACAGTTAACTGTTCTGCTATGTGCTCAATTACTTATCCATTCATTTACTTCTCGACAAGTATTTATTGAATGTCTGCTTTCTGTAAAACACTTGGCTGGGCCCTTAGTAATATTAGTCTCCAAGGATCTAATATCGCTATACTCAAATATACAGACTGTATAATGCAAAGTGATGCACGTTGTAGGAAAATAATGGACATCCTAGTTTCATTGTTGGTCTCATCAACCTTCTGCAAATGCTTTGTCAATAAACAACACATATATATTCAGTCAAATTATTACTTCCTCAAGGCTGGTGTGAGAGGGAGAATACATCTAAGTAGCAAAAGTCATGTCATTCATTAGTGGAATAAAGTCATTGGTCAGGATCTTAGAAGTAATTCCCAGGTATCTCTGCTAGCTCTGCAGGAGAATCTTTGCCTTTAGCACTGATAGATCAAAGAAAAGTGCAGCTTAAGCAAATCACCTAACCATTGTTTCACAGCATCCTGATTAGAATCTACAAGGGAAAAATCATCAGTATATAGATAGCTTTGAATGATTAATATCAGCACTTTTCTTTTTCTTATTAAAGGATCAAAGACTCAGACTTGAAACTGAGTTAATGGAGAAAAATAATAGAAAATAGCAGTACCTGTTTAGCATTTTATACATTTTCATTTATATTTTTGTTCATATAATTGTTTATTCATTTAATGAGAATGGATGTGTTGAACATATTTATTTTGTTAGATACACTGAATAGTAATAGAAATTGAGACTCAGGGCTTAAAATATAATTAGCTTAAGTCATAGAGCTAATGGGTGGTGAAGCTTTTATTTAAATTAGGTCCGACTAATCCAAAGCCTATGATCAAAATCTACCCATTCTACTACGTTAGAGTGGAATTCAAAATTATATAGCTGTAGGTATAATTTTGAGATTTGCTGTTATTTTATAGGTCTTGGTTTGAAAACCTAGATCTAGATTCACAAATCACATGTATACAGAGCCGGTAGGGACATAGTATGTATGGGGCTGATAGAATACCTGGCCCTCTTTAACTATCTTTTGGGTTACAGACACGTATATGAGAAGCTTTTCACCTTCCTTCAATTCTACCACAGGAAAAGCAGGAAGGCAAATAAAATGTTAAAGTGCTCCCTGTCAAGGAGACAATGGAATGGACCGTGCTAATATGGTTATGTGCGTTTGCTTGTGCAGAGGAGCAGCCATCATGATAAAATGCAGGGCTGTTGTTAAAAGATCACCTGATTATTCCACAGGAGCCAAAACAGGAGTTGTAAGATGAAATCTTCTGTTTTCAGAGGGAGTATAGCACAGGGCATGTTTTAGAGCCAGAGGCCCTGCATTTGAATCCTGGCTCTGACATTTTCTAGTCTGTGACTTTCCTGTGTTCCTCAACTGCTCCATGTTTGAATTTCTGCAGTTGAAAATGGAGCTCAAAATAGTGTTGTCTCAAAGGCTATGAAGACCATATCATGGTTGTTATGCTGGAAGGAATGCACTGTGCAGTGCTGCCTATCTCATAGGATATTGTGAGGACTAAATGAGTGAAATTCAAGTAAGGCCCTACACAGCAAGCACTTAATTAACATCAGCTACCATTTTTTTTTTACTATTATCTTAGTTACTTATCAAAAATGTAAACAGTGTGTAGGGAAAACAAAAATATTTAACAATTTGCAATCTCTGATTAAAGCTTACAGACATTCTTTTATTTCTGCCACTGTCCACGTAATTTATGTAAGTATTAATGCTGAGTGAAAGAAGTCAATCAGAGAAGGACAAACATTATATGTTCTCATTCATTTGGGGAATATAAATAATAGTGAAAGGGAATAGAAGGGAAGGGAGAAGAAATGTGTGGGAAATATCAGAAAGGGAGACAGAACATAAAGACACCTAACTCTGGAAAATGAACTAGGGGTGGTGGAAGGGGAGGAGGGCGGGGGGGGGGGTGAATGGGTGACGGGCACTGAGGGGGACACTTGACGGGATGAGCACTGGGTGTTATTCTGTATGTTGGCAAATTGAACACCAATAAAAAATAAATTTATTATTTAAAAAAATAAAGGGATTATTAACACAGAAAAAAAATTTATGTATTTACCGGGCAGTTTGTAGTCTCTAGATTATGCTCTTATGATTTAAACAACGACAACAACAACAACTAGCTTTTCATAGGTGTGATGTTTATACTTCATATGATATAGTATTTTCCCCACTGGAGCATTTTTCACTGTAAAAGTAGAATTCTTAGTTTAAACAACAGAACATGCCTATTACTTACGTAGCAGTATCCTCTGTTGGACTGTAAACAAAACTGGACATAGATGGTAATGGAGAATCAAGAGAAGCTCACTGTCATAAGAAATAAAACAAGAAGCTTTTGGAACATACATTGAGTGTGGAAGTATTTGGGGAGGCAGTGGATATGTGTGTAATTCCTAGTAGCATCTTGGCCCAGCCACGTTTAGGTTCATATCTAAGTTTTATGAAAATTAAGACATTTATAAGCAAAAAGGGTTAAAAACTCTCAGTCTTAAGCTAGAGCATTCAAAGTGCACTGTAAGGGAGAGAAGCAGCCTTCTCCATTTTTCAGAACACCATGGCATATAACGAAAAACCCATAATTAACACCAGTCTTCATGTAGAAAAACTGACAGCATTTTCCCTAAGATCAGGAAGAAGAAAAGGATGTCCACTCTCATCACTTTTATTCAACATAGGACTGAAGTCTTAGTCACAGCACCCAGAAAACAAAGATAAAGAAATTTATGCAAATCAGTAAGGAAAAAGTAAACCTTTCACTCTTTTTCACTCTTTACAGATAACATGACACTACATATAGAAAACCCTTAAGATTCCATTAAAAGACTATTAGAACTGATAAATGAACTCAGTAAGGTCAGAGGACACATAATCAATGTACAGAAATCTCTTGCATTTCTATATACTAATAGCAGTAGAAAGAGAAATTAAGAAAACAATCCCATTTACAATTGCACTAAAGAGAAAAACATACCTAGGAATATACCTAATTAACATGGTGAAACACCTATACTCTAACAACTATAAATTCCTGATGAAAGAAACTGAAGATGACACAAAGTAATGGAAAGACATTCCAGGCTCATGGAGTGGAACAACAAATATTATTAAAATGTGTATACTACTCAAAGCAATTTATACATTTAATGCAATCCCAGTCAAAATATCATTGGTATTTTTTGCAGAACTAGAACAAACAATTCTAAAATTTGTATGAAACTACAGAATATCCTAAGTAGTCAAAGTAATCTTGTGAAAGAAAAGGTCAGCTGGAGGCATCACAATTCCAGACTTCATGTTATATTACTATATTACGAAGCAATAGTATTCAAAACAGTATGGCACTGGCACAAAAATAGATACAGACCAATTGAAACAGAATAAAAACCCAGCAATGAAACCATAACTATATAGTCAATTATTCTTCAACAAAGTAGGAAAGAATATCCAATGGGAAAATACAATCTTCTCAACAAATGATTTTGGAAAAACTGGGCAGCTACATACAAAAGAGAAAAACGGACCATTTTCTTACACAGTAGACAAAAATAAATTGAAAATGGATTAAAGACCTAAATGTGAGACCTGAAACCATAATGATGCAAGAAGAGATCATAGGCAGTAACTTCTTAACATTGGCTGTAGTAACATTTTTCTAGATATCTCTCCCGAGGCAAGGGAGTGAAAAGCAAAAAGTAACTACTGAAACTACATGAAAACTAAAAGCTTCTGGGATCCCTGGGTGGCTCAGCAGTTTCGTGCTTGCCTTCTGCCCAGGGCATGATCCTGGAGTCTCGGGATCGAGTCCCACATCGGGCTCCCTGCATGGAGCCTGCTTCTCCCTCTGCCTATGTCTCTGCCTCTCTCTCTCTATGTCTCTCATGAATAAATAAATAAAATCTTAAAAAAAAATTAAAAGCTTCTGCCGACTGAAGGAAACAGCTGATAAAACGAAAAGGCATCCTATGGAATGGAAGAAGATATTGACAAATGACATCCAATAAAAGGTTAGTATCCAAAATATATAAAGAACTGATAAAATTTAACAGCCCAAAACAAAATAATCCAATTAAAAAGGGGCAAAAGACATGAACAGATATTTCTCCAAAAAAGATATTCAGATAGCCAACAGACACATGAAAGGATGTTTATCATCACTTACAATCAAGGAAATGCAAATCAAAACTAAAATGAGATATCACCTCACACCTATAACAATGGCTAAAGTCAACAACACAGGAAACAACAAGTGTTGGCCAGGATATGGAGAAAAAGGAACTCTCATGCAGTGTAAGTGGGAATGCAAACTGATGTAGCCACTGTCTAAAACAGTATGGAGGTATTATGCTGAGTGAAGTAAGTCAATTGGAGGACAATCATTTTATGGTTTCACTCATATGGGGAATATAAAAAATAGTGAAAGGGATTATAGGGGAAAGGAGAGAAAATGAGTGGGAAAAATTAGAGAGGGTGACAAAACATGAGAGCCTCCTAACTCTGGGAAATGAACAAGGGGTAGTGGAAGGGGGGATGGGGTGACTGGGTGACAGGCACTGAGCGGGGCACTTGATGGTTGACCACTGGGTGTTATGTTGGCAAATTGAACTTCAATAATATATGTATAAAACACTTTGGAGGTTCTGCAAAAAAGTAAAAAAAAAAAAATAGATCCACCCTATGACTCAGCAACCATACTACTTGGTATTTACCCATGGAATTCAAAAGCACTAATTCAAAGGTACATGCATCCTTACATTTATAGCAGCATTATTTACAATATCCAAATTATGGAAGCAGCTCAAGTATCCATCAATTGAATGGATAAAGAAGTTATTGTGTGTGTGTGTGTGTGTGTGTGTGTGTGTGTGTGTGTGTGTGTAATGGTATATTATTCAGCCAAAATAAGAATGAAATAGTGCCATTTGCAATAACATGGATGGAGGTAAAGAGTATGATGCTAAATAAATCAGTCAGAGAAAGGCAAATGCCATACATATTATTTTATTGATGTCAGATTATGAAACAAAACAATCAAAGGAAAGAGAGAGAGAGAGAGAGAGAGAGATAAAGAAATCAAGAAACAGACTCTTAATTATAGAGAATCGATGATTACCATAGAGGCGATGGTAAGGGGGATGGATTAAATAGTTGATGGAGATTAAGCAGTACACTTGTCATGATGAGCACTAAGTGATGTATGGAATTGGTGAATCACTATATTGTAAAATCTGAAACTAATATAATACTGTATGTTAACTAACTGGAATTAAAATAAAAACTTAAAAAGTAAATAAATAAATAAGCATTTACTAACGTTGAATTAAAAGAGGAATTTCTCAAAAAAAAAAAAAGAGAGAGGAATTTCTCATGGGAACTAGATGTAAAATCAAACTCCAATTGGCTAACCTATGCCACAGCATGGACTTTTTGTTTCCCAAGAAGTCCTTGATTATGTCAGCATCAAAAATTAGTGTGAAGCAGGTATTTAAAGAGAAGCCAAGTTCCAGTGAAGTATCTGATGGAAGCTTAGTCTATTTCATAATTAAAGAAGTATCAAGAGATCCATAAACATACAACTTACCATACAAATTATACTTAGCATAAATAATTACAATAAATACTTAAATTTTCATTCAATTCTTCAAAACCTGGCATCTGAAGACCTCAGTGTAATTTTCAGTAAATGTTACTATTATCATCTAAAAAATATAAAAATATTATAATGTTATTATATATTAAAAGCATCAGAAATGAGCATTTGTAGAAAAAAACTCACTCTACTATAGTTTAGGATTTGATAATATAAACAATAATACAGATTTTAAATATTTCAAGAAAAATCAATTTTAAGTGTATTTAATGTGTATAGGGAATAAAATATATCCTAATAATTTCTGAGATGAGGATTCTTTTTTTTTCTTGAGAGATGTCATAGACAATAGCTTAAAAGAGAAAAAAAAACTTAGTAACATTTTTCTTAAGATTTAATTAATTAATTAATTAATTAATTAATCTATTTGGGAGAGAGAAAGAGCAAAGCAGGGTAGCAGCAGAGGGCGAGAGAGAAGCAGGCTCCTCATTGAGCAGGGAGCCTGATGTGGGGCTCAATACCAGCATCCTGGGATCAAGACTGAAGCCAAAGCCAGATGTTTAACTGAGCCACCCAGACATCCCCCCAAAACGGATAACTTTCAATAATATATGACGGAGTAAAGCCATGTTTACTTCATTTCTCTCCCTAAGTAAAACAAATGATTAGTAAAAAAGTGAGATGAAAATCCTATTTATAGTGAGACTAAACAAAAATGGCTATAAATTTCACATCACAGCCTGTGAGATATTGTGCCTTTTGGGTTAAATCAAGATGGATCTTAAAACCCAATATGATATTTCACAGTGTAAGTAGTATGCATACTTTCCTAAAAGGTATGTATGGCACTTCTGAACACCTCAATTCTTATCTTTTTCTTGGAAAAATTAGGTGGGGGGTGGGATAAGAAAACTAATAAAATAGTTGACAACCATTTGTGTGCATGATCCTAGAGAGAAGATCAATAGAGAAGGCAGTGTTAAAGAAAGAAGTGTGCAGTATAATCATATTTATTTGCAAAGAATCTAACTCCTAAGTCAAAAAATTTTATAAACATAAAAAGGGTGTGTGGAAGGAGAACTTTCAATAGCTATTAAATGCTGACTCATTCAATGTGTCAGAGGAAAACAATAAAAATGGGTTTTTTATTTTTACAAAATATATATGTCAAGTATACCTTGATCTTATGATATAAATTATATCTCAAGAAAAGTGAGGAAAAAATTAAACAAGAAGCCTGTGAATTTCAGAGGTGGCTACTTCAGCTTTCAGCCAGGTGATTTCTATCCATTCCCATTTGATAATATTCAAAGATAGATATGTAACTAGGATACAGGAGGTAGCAGATTAGATTTTATTATGAAACACTTTGGGGATAAACGCTCCTGAAAAGTGAAGAAAGCAGTGTTGGGTAGAGTAATTTGAATGTTCATAGTCAATACAAAGGCATGAACTGATCTCGAGGTGGCTTGGGAGTTGGAATGACCCTGTAGAGTTGTCCCAATCTGGCACAAGGGATCAAGCTTTTATGATCTGACATTTTCAATTACTGAATGCTTCTATAAAGGTTGGGCTTCTCTCTTCAGATGAGAGCAACTCCCAATAGTTGGAGTAATGAGTACTTTTTTCCTGAAGTTGGTGGATATGGAAATAAATTCCCACATGTTAACAAAAATAAAAGTAAAACTGGGTAGTAAGGTCAAAAGGAATAGAAATCCAATGACTCAGAATATATCAGTCCAATCATATTTGATGACTTTACTGAATTCATGTTTAAAGAAAGAGTCTGAAGGAAACAAACAAAATCAATACATCATCTCCACAAGGGAATCATTAAGATTATTTCTTATTGCTTCACAATAACATTTGGTACTAGAAAATAACATGACATCATTTACAATATTTTTAATTTAATATTCCAGTACTTGGACTTTGGTTTACCATATCTGCCTTACAAATGTTTTTTTTTTTTTTTTCCCTGAAGCTGATAATAATACCATGGCTGTTCATTAGGGAAGAGTGTAATATGCTAAAAGCTAAAGACATTTAGGCACTTAATTGTGAAATGTATTTCTATTAGAATTCTCCAAAAGTTATGGAGGTACATAAAGGATCTGACATGTTCTCTGTGTTCTTAAAGCTGAAAGTCATAAGGGTATTGAGAAGCATATTAAACATCACCACCAGAATGTAAACATGACATTTATGTAACAACTTGCTTTTGAAAAACCTCTGTTAGTCCACAGTAGTCAATTGGTCAAAACATCCCGGGATCTGGCACTGCCCTAGGTATATGGGATAAACAAACTCTCTGATCTTGAGAATCTTGCCACCTAAGGAGTAGGTAAGTTATAGCAAGTATTAATAGATAAAGGTAGTGACAAAGATAAAATACATGGTAGACAGTGAGTGCTGCTGATTTAGACAGGAGAAGGCCACTCTAAAAAAAGTGATGTTTATTTTTTTAAATTATTTTTATAATCTAAAAAAAAATCAAATCTATGATAGTTAACACACAGTGTTATTTTAGATTTAGGTGTAAAATACAGTGCTTCAACAATTCTATACATTATTCAGTGCTCATCATGATAAGTGTGCTCCTTAATCCCCCTCATCCATTTCACTCATCCACCCAGCCATCTTCCCTCTGGTAACCATCAATTTGTTCTCTATAGTTAAAAGTTTGTTTCTTGGATTGTCTCCTTTCTTCTTTTTTCATTTGTTTTGTATCTTAAATTCCACATATGAGTGAAGTCACATGGTATTTCTCTTTCTGTAACTGACTTATTTTGTGTACCAATATTCTCTCTAGATCCATCCATGTCATTGGAAATAGCAAAATTTCATTCTTTTTACGTGGATGAATAATATTCCATTGTGTGTATGTGTCTATGTGTATTCTTTTGTTTCATTTTTAAAAACTTTGGGGGGGTTTTTGGTTTGTTTTTTATGTAAATACAGGTTAATTAACATGTAGTATAGTACTGGTTTCAGGAGTAGAATTTAGTGATTTATCAGTTACATATAATACCCAGAACTCATGCCAATTAGTCCCTCCTTAATGCCCATCACCTATTTAGCTCCCCACCCACCTACCCTCCAGCAACTCTGTTTGTTCTCTATAGTTAAGAGTCTCTTATGGTTTGCCTCCCTCTGTTTTTATCTCAATTTATTTTTCCTTCCCTTCCCCTGTGTTCATGTTTTGCTTTTTAAATTCTACACATGGCATGAAATCATAGGATATGTCTTTCTCTCACTTATTTCACATGGCATAATATATTCTAATTTCATCTATTTTGTTGCAAATAAAAATTTAAGATTCCATTTATTTATTCATGAGAGACACACAGAGAGAGGCAGAGACATAGGCAGAGGGAAAAGCAGGCTCCCCACAGGAAGCCTGATGCAGGACTCAATCCCAGGACTCCAGGATCACGAGCTGAGCTGAAGACCGACACTCAACCACTAAGCCACCCAGGTGCCCCAAGATTTCATTCTTTTTGATGGCCGGGTAATATTTTATGTATATATAATAGATAGATGATAGATAGATAAATAGATAGATAGATAGATAGATAGATAGATAGATAGATAGATAGATATAGATAGATAGATCACCTGTACTTTATCCATCCAGAAATTGATGGACATTTGGGTTCTTTGCATAATTTAGATATTGTTGATAATGCTATTGTAAACACTGGGATGTATGTGCCCCTTCAAATCCATATTTTTTGTTTCATTTGGAGAAATACCTACTAGTGCAGTAGCTGGATGGTAGGGTAGTTCTACTTTTAACTTTTTGAGGAACCTCTGTACTGTTCTCCAGAGTGGCTGCACCAGTTTGCATTCCCACAAACAGTGTAAGAGGGTTCCCCTTTCTTCACATCCTCACCAACATCAATTGTTTCCTGCGTTGTTAATTTTAGCCATTCTGATAGGTGTAACATAGTATCTTTGTGGCTTTCATTTGTATTTCCCTGATGATGAGTGATGTTGGGCATTTTTTCATGTCTGTTAGCCATTTGTATGTCTTCATTGGAAAAATGTTTGTTCATGTCTTCTGCTCATTTCTTAACTGGATTATTCATTTTTTCAGTGTTGATTTACATGAGTCCTTTATAGATTCTTGGATACCAGATACCGGCCCTTTATCCAATATGTCACCATTTGGTAGGTTGCCTTTCAGTCTTGTTATATCCTTTGCTGTCAAAAAAAAAAAAAAAAAAGGCAACTTTTTATCCTGATGAAGTCCCAATAGTTCATTTTTGTTTTTGTATCCCTTGCCTCTAGAGACATGTGTAATAAGAAGTTGTTGCAGCCAAGGTCAAAGAGGTTGCAGTGTGTATTCTCCTCTAGGTTTTTGATAGATTCCTGTCTCACATTTAGGTCTTTCATCCATTTTGAATTTATTTTTATGTGTGGTATAAGAATGAATGCAAGTTTCATTCTTCTGCATGTTACTGTCTAGTTTTCCCAACACCATATGTAAAAAGACTGTCTTTTTTTTCCATTGGATATTCTTTACCACTTTGTCAAAGATTAGTTGACCATATAGCTGAAGATCCATTTCTGGGTTTTTTCTTCTGTTCCATTAATCTGTTTTTGTGTCTGTTTTTGATCCAGTACCATACTATCTTGATGATTACAGCTTGGTAATACAGCTTAAAGTCTGGAATTGCATTTAATCCTTTGCATTTATTTTTCAACTTTACTTTGGCTTTTCAGGGACTTTTCTGGTTCCATACTAATTTTAGGATTGTTTGTTCTAGTTCTGTGAAAAATGCTAGTGTTATTTTGATTGGGACTGGATTGAATGTGTAGATTGCTTTGGGCAGTATAGACACTTTACCAATATTTGTTCTTCCAATCCATAAGCATGGAATGTTTTTCCATTTCCTTGTGTCAACTCAATTTCTTTTATCAGTGTCATATACTTGTCAGAGTACAGGTTTTTTAACTCTTTGGTTTTTTATTCCTAGACAACTTATTGGTTTTGGTGCAATTGTAAATGCAATTGATTCTTTGATTTCTCTTTCTGCTGCTTCATTATTGGAGCATTGAAATGCAGCAGATTCCTTTTTTTTTAATTAATTAATTTATTTATTTATGATAGTCACAGAGGGAGAGAGAGAGAGAGAGGCAGAGACACAGGCAGAGGGAGGAGCAGGCTCCATGCACCGGGAGCCCGATGTGGGATTCGATCCCGGGTCTCCAGGATCGCGCCCTGGGCCAAAGGCAGGCGCCAAATCGCTGCGCCACCCAGGGATCCCTGAAATGCAGCAGATTCCTGTATGTTGATTTTATAACCTTTGACTTTGCTGAATTCATGTATCAGTTCTAGCAAATTTTTGGTGAGAGTCTTTCAGGTTTACTATATAGAGTTTCAGTCATTTGCAAAGACTGAAAGTTTAATTTTTTCCTTGCTGATCTGGATGCTTTTTATTTCTTTTTGTTGCCTGATTGCTGAGGATAGGACTTCCAGTGCTATGTTAAACAACAGTGGTGTAAGTGTACATCCCTGTCATATTCCTGACCTTATGGGTAAATCTCTCTTTTTTTTCCCCATCGAGGATGATATTAGCTGTGGATCTTTTATAAAGTATTTATGATGTTGAGGTATGTTCTTTCTATCCCTACTTTCTTGAGGGTTTTAATCAAGAATGTTTGCTGTATTTTGCTTTTTCTGCAGGTATTAAGAGGATCCTATAGTTCTTATCCTTTTTGAAAAAAAATATTTTTTAATTTACTCATGAGAGAGAGAGAGAGGCAGAGACACAGGCAGAGGGAGAAGCAGGCTCCAGGCAGAGAGCTGGTTGTGGGACTCAATCCCGGATCCCAGGATCACACCCTGAGCCAAAGGCAGACGCTCAACTGCTGAGCCACCCAGGCATCCCTTTTCCTTTCTTTTAATAATATGATGTATCACATTAATTGATTTACAGATAACAAACCACATCTTTATCCATTCATCTATGGACAGACACTAGGGCTACTTGTATATCTTGGCTGTCATAAATAATGCTGCAATAAACATAGAATTGCATGTATCCCTTTGAATCGGTGTTTTTTGTGTTGAGTAAATATCCAGTAGTGAGACTGCTGCCTCATAGGGTAGTTCTATTTTTAACTTTTTGAGCAACCTCCATACTGTTTTCCACAGTGGCCATACCAGTTTGTATTCCCACCAACAGTGAATGAATATTTCTTTTTCTCCACATCACCCTCAACATTTGTTTCCTGTGGGTTTTTTTTTTTATTATTTTAGCCATCCTGACAGGTATAAAATGATATTTCATTGTGGTTTTGATTTTCATTTCCCTAATGATGAGAGTTGTTGAGCATTTTTTCCATATATCTGTGGACCATCTGTATCTCTTCTTTGAAGAAATGTATGTCTATGTATTCTGACCTAATTTTTAATTGGATTACTTGTGTTATTTTGGTGTTGAGTTGTAGAAGTTCTTTATATATTTTGGAACCAATCCTTTAATGGATATGTCATTTGCAAACATCTTCTCCCATTCAGTAGGTTACCTTTTAGTTTTGCTGATTATTTCCTTTGCTGTGCAGAAGCTTTCCATTCAGATGTAGTCCCAATAGTTTATGTTTTGCCTTCATTATCCTTGCCTCAGGAGACATATCTAGAAAAACGCTGCTATGGCTGATGTCAGAGAAATTACTGATCTCTTCTAGGATTTGTTTGTTTCAGGTCTCATATTTAGATCTTTAATCAATTTTTTCAAAGATTTTATTTATTTATCCATGAGAGACAGAGAGAGGCAGAGATATAGGCAGAGGGAGAAGCAGGCTCCATGCAGGGAGCGCAAAGAGGGACTCGATCCCGGGACTGAGGGATCATGCCCTGAGCAAAGGCAGATGCTCAACTGCTGAGCCACCCAGGTGTCCCGGTCTTTACTCACGTTTGAGATTAAGTTGTGTATGGTGTAAGACAGTGGTAAAGTTTCATTCTTTTCCATGTGGCTGTCCAGTTTTCCCAACATTTTTGTTGAGACATCGTGGTTTTTTTTTTTAAATTTATTTTGTGTGTGTGTGTGAGAGAGAGAGAGGGAACATGGGAAAATAGTAAGAGGGAGAGGGAGAGAATTTTTTTGTATATATATATTTTTTTGGAGTTCGATTTGCCAACTTATAGCATAACACTCAATGCTCATCCCGCCAAGTGCCCCCCTCAGTGCCCGTCACCCAGTCACCCCATCCCGCTGCCCACCTCCCCTTCATCTACCCCTTGTTTGTTTCCCAGAGTTAGGTGTCTCTCATGTTCTATCACCCTACCTATTTTTTCCCACTCATTTTCTCTATTTTCCCTTTTAATCCCTTTCACTATTTTTTATATTCCCTGAATAAATGAGACCGTATAATGTTTGCCCTTTTCTGATTGACTTACTTCACTCAGCATAATGCCCTTTGGTTCCATCCATGTCGAAGTAAATGGTGGGTATTCGTCGTTTCTAATGGCTGAGTAATATTCCATTGTATACATAAACCACATCTTCTTTATCCATTCATCTTTCTATGGACACCGAGGCTCCTTCCACAGTTTTGCTATTGTGGACATTGCTGCTACGAACATCAGGGTGCAGGTGTCCTGGCATTTCACTGCATCAGTATCTTTGGGGTAAAAACCCAGCAGTATAATTGCTGGGTCATAGGGTAGCCCTATTTTTAACTCTTTGAGGAACCTCCACACAGTTTTCCAGAGTGGCTGCACCAGTTCGCATTCCCACCAACAGTGTAAGAGGGTTCCCTTTTCTCCGCATCCTCTCCAACATTTGTTGTTTCCTGCCTTGTTAATTTTCCCCATTCTCACTGGTGTGAGGTGGTATCTCATTGTGGTTTTGACTTGTATTTCCCTGATGGCAAGTGATGCAGAGCATTTTCTCATGTGTGTGTTGGCCATGTCTATGTCTTCCTCTGTGAGATTTCTGTTCATGTCTTTTGCCCATTTCATGATTGGATTGTTTGTTTCTTTGGTGTTGAGTTTAATAAGTTCTTTATAGATCTTGGAAACTAGCCCTTTATCTGATACGTCATTTGCAAATATCTTCTCCCATTCTGTAGGTTGTATTTTAGTTTTGATGACTGTTTCCTTTGCTGTGCAGAAGCTCTTTATCCTGATTAAGTCCCAATAGTTCATTTTTGCTTTTGTTTCCTTTGCCTTCATAGGTGTATCTTGCAAGAAGTTTCTGTGGCCAAGTTCTGTTGCCTGTGTTCTTCTCTAGGATTTTGATGGAGTCTTGTCTCACATTTAGATCTCTCATTCATTTTGAGTTTATCTTTGTGTATGGTGCAAGAGAATTATCTAGTTTCATTCTTCTGCACATGGTGGTCCAATTTTCCCAGCACTGTTTATTGAAGAGACTGTCATTTTTCCAGTGGATAGTCTTTCCTGCTTTGTTGACCATAGAGTTGAGGGCCCATTTCTGGGTTCTCTATTCTGTTCCATTGATCTATGTGTCTATTTTTGTGTCAGTACCACACTGTCTTGATGATCACAGCTTTGCAGTACAACCTGAAATCTGGCATTGTGATGCCCCCGACTATGGTTTTCTTTTGCAATATTCCCCTGGCTATTCAGGGTCTTTTCTGATTCCACACAAATCTTAAGATTATTTGTTCCAACTCTCTGAAGAAAGTCCATGGTATTTTGTTTCAGAATGCATTGAATGTGTAAATTGCCCTGGGTAGCATTGACATTTTCAC